>NC_052614.1:41189654-41351414 GCF_016545825.1 Eucalyptus grandis
GGATAATTTGTGGACTTTGCCCCACTTTTTTCCAATCTTTTGATCAAGCAAAGCCAGCTGCTATCCACGGTCGCTACCTCTCATTTTCCTCGGAAACGGCTCTCCCACGTCACCAAGGCGCCCCAGTCTTCTTCTTGACCTGGCCTCCCGATTTCCTTACGTCTGCTTTCTCTCATTTGTTTTTCTTCGAAGCTCAACCCCAGTTTCTCTCTCTCTCTTTGCCACCTGCTCATCCATCAGCTCTTGTCTCCCTCCACAGACGCTCCTTCAAGCTGCCATGAAGACCAACCATCCATCTCCCTCGTGTCTTCACGTCCACCTGATGGTTTTATTAGTGATGGGCTTAAGGCCCGTTCGCCCAAGTTGGGCCCAAAAAGCCCGGCCCACGGGAATACGGCCCGTGGATGGAGGGACATATAAAAGGGAGGAGAGAGAGAGAGAATGTACCGGTTGAAAATAGAAAACGTGCGTACGCATCCCTCCTTTTTTCTCTCTCTCTCGCTTTCTCTCCCAAAAGGAAAATAGTGAAGCGCGAAGGAATTTGCTTCACTTAGGATCGAACGGGACCAAGTTTTCTCTTCCTCTATCGGCGTCGGTGTTTAATCGTGGCTTAAAGGTACGCTCGAATCCGTGGTGTGCTTTAGGATCGGTGATATGTGTTGTTTTCACAGGCTCGTCTTCCGCATTGATTTAGGGGTTCGATTTAGTGTCGAATCCACTTTTCGAGGATCCGTTATTCCCAACATTGGTATCGAGCCTAGTTCACGTTTTCCCGACCTGTTTGATGTTTTTTGATTGATTTTCGCGAAAGTAATTGGCCGTGCGGATCGGGGCGAGAAATCCCGATACTCGGCGCTGTTCGCCCATTTTTCCAGTTTTCGTAAGTCAAAATCAAATTCTAATGGCATAGGGAGAAAGGATCGTCGGGCGAGTTTGGTGATATGTCGAATGCCATTGCAGGAGACACCGCACGTGCCCACGCGCGACGAAGCCCCGGTTGCACGTGGGCGCGGCAGCCGCGAGGCTGCGGCGCCCCAGCGTGCATTACCACGCGCCGGTTGGTGAACCGGCACGTGCTCGCCGCCGGCGGCGGACCCGGCACGCGCCGTCGGCGGATCGGCGCGTGCTGGCGGCTCGGCATGGCGTCACCCCGGCAGTGTGGCTGGCCCAGGGTGACATCATCGATGACGTCGGCCACGGCGGCGATTTGGCCGGAGGTCAGGCTTGGTGACCCGACCCGACCCGCACCGCGAACGCCCGGCACGCGCCGCGTACGTGCCGTCGGTTGCTGAACCGGCCCGACCGGTGCAGCTCCCGTTCGACCCGGTCGAGCGATGATGACTGGCTGACCGTTGACCGGTTGACCGTTGACAAAAAAAAAGAGAGGAAAATAATGTGTTTCTTTTTCAATTAAGTCTATGTGGATTATTTGTGATCCCTTATTTGTTCGCATTTGTTGCATGAACAGTTACGCATTGTTGCACGAACAATGCCTCCCTGAGTTGCGCACACCTATTCGCGTAGTTACCGATGAACAAAAGGATAGACTATCTAAGTTGATAGCTAAGCTGACTGATCATCGATGGGAGAGTGGAGACTTAATTGATCATGTCCTTGAAGTCAATGGGAAGATTCAACAGATCATATGGAATGGTCGTCCTATGCCACAGTTAGAGATGGTGCGATTTTTCATAAACACTTTTCCACCTGAATGGCAAGATGTGTTGAATCGCATATGGGATGTCAACGGAGCTGCTTCATATAAGAAAATTGTGATGGATTTTGTAAATGAATATTCTTGCATTGTTACAAGGAAAAGATCAAGAAATTGAACAAAAAGGATCTTTCCCGATTCGTGTCTTGACTTTGTGTTAATTGTATTGGCTGATTTATGTTAAGTGTGCTTTGTGGACATAATTATGTACTATTTACTACCTAATTGTTGTTGATGTAGCAACCAATATCTTTGTTGTATTAGTTGAAAGCGTTATTGTTTTATTGGAAGTCAATTATCTGTTGCTTTTTGTTATTCTTTGAGTTCTTGTGGGTAGTTAGCTGTGGGTAGTTATAGAAGTTTTGTAACTTCATAAATTTATTTTGCATAAGACAATTATATTAATGATAGTTTTAAGTTAGGATTTTGGAGGATGATTGGAAACATAGTGACCTTTTGATTAGAAGCCTTACTTGAAATTATTCATTAATATGACGTCTATGCAAATAGGGATCTGCATAAATGATAGGCATTAATAATTTGTGCATATACAGTGTGTTTCGAGATCAATGGCTTCAGCCACAAAGATCATAGTTGCCGAGTTGAACAAAGGTGAAAAGCTCAATGGTGACAACTATGAGATATGTAACATGAAAATCAATATGTGCTGGAAGAGCAAGAGGCACTTGAGGCTCTTAACGACCATGGTAGAACTGAAGAAGGAAATCTGCACAGCACAAAGAGATAAGGAAGCTTTTTGTTGCATGGAAACGAAATAACTCTCTTGCTCGCATCACGTTTTGGCGACATGGAAAAAATGACGTCATGCGAGAGTTTAAGCGTTTTGACATGCCAAGGAAATGTGGGAGGCATTGGCGAAGCTAGATTTGGTCATACTTCGGTGACAGTGAGGCAAGCTCACTATTAGGTTTGACTCCTATAAGAAGCCTCATGGTCGGACCATGAAGCAACATCTTAGAAAAGATGTCAAACATGATAAATAGCTGAAAGATGCTGGCCATGTCCTCACGGATGAGCAGCAGATGCAAGCGGTGATTCGTTCCTTGCCTTAGAGTTGGGAGCATATGAAGGTGCACTTGACCCATAATTAAAATATCAAATCTTTTGAGGATGCAGTGCGCCATCTTGAGCTGGAAGAGGACCGCCTCTTGGCGGCTAAGCCGGATGCTGAACTCTATCATGCTAGTTTGAGCTCAAATGGAGCTTCGAGCTCCAAGCGCAAACGTCCTAGCGGCTTGATAAAAGGAAAAGGCAGGAAAGGTCCTTCGGGGAAAGAAACCCAAGTTTAACCAACATGGAAGAGGAAAGCGTCCTCGCATGAAAAGCTTGCAAGGGTGAAATGCTACAACTATGACAAGAAGGTCACTATGCTCGCGGCAATCGTGAGCCAAAAAGGTATGCACCCCTTGTACTTTTTAGAACTTTGCTTTTGTGTCGAGTTACGTGTTTTTAGCGAGTCTAATCCTTTGTGTTTGTGGATTCGGGAGCGGCGAGACCATGTAGCGAAGGATAGATGATCATTCATGGAATTCGATGAGTACCAAGCTGGAACTAAGTGGATCTATGTGAAACAACTCGAGCTGAAGTGAAAGGAATTGGCACATGCCAACTGAATATGCGTGGTGGACGCACTTTGTTCCTACATGATGTATTGGATGCTCCGGAGATTCGTCGGAATTTAGTGTCTGTATTAGTATTAGTTAAATTATGTTTTAATATGAACTTCTATAGTAGAGGTGTGAATTTGTTTTTGGATACAAATTACTATGGTTGTTGTTATTTTCTGGATGGTTTCATTGTATTAGATATTGATTATATTAATGCAAATGTTTGTTATTCCCTTCTCACGTCTCTAATAAATATGATAATGATGTGAAAGTGTGGCATGCAAGACTTGGTCACATTATTACTTGATGTATAAATAGACTAGCCAAAGAGGGCTTGTTGGGCAACATTGAAAAAAATCGATTTGCCTATATGTAAGCATTGCCTAGAAGGAAAACGACAAGGAAACCATTTGGAAAAAGTAAAAAGCTGAATTTCCTCTGCATTTTAATCCATTCGATGTTTGTGGTCCAATGAATGTGAGAGGAAGGCATGGGGCTGTTTATTTCATCACTTTTATAGATGATTATACTTGATTCGGATATGTCTATTTGATTTCTCACAAATACGAAGCAATAAGTTGTTTCAAAGGTTTATGAACCTGGTAGAGAATCAATTAGACAAGAAAATAAAAGCATTGAGATCCGATCGAGGTCGATAATATTTATTTGATGAGTTCAGAAAATTATGTGATGAAAAGGAATAGAAAGACAATTGTCTATTCCATATACTCCTCAACAAAATGGTGTTGCGGAGAGAAGAAACGAACCCTCTTGGAAATGGTTAGGTCCATGATGGCGCATGCTAACACCTGTACCTTTTGGAGTGATGCGTTGTTGCTTCTTTGCACATATACTTAACCGTGTGCCTTCTAAATCAGTTACTTCCACTCCATATGAGTTATGGACAGGTAGAAAACCGGACTTAAGTTTTCTTAAGCCATGGGGTTGTGCTGCCTATACACATGAGTCCTCTCACAAGTTTGGGAAATTGGGTCCCGAGAGGAAGAAAGAGTATTTTCATAAGATACTCGAACACTTTCGAAATGATATGTGTTCATAGGTGAGTAGGAAAGTGGGAGTATAACTGAATTTGAATCACGAGATGTCACATTCTTAGAGGATGAATTTCCTAAGAAGGGCGAAATAGGGAAGATCACTCCTATTTGAAACCTTGGATCAAGATAATGATATTAGTGGAGTTCGTCCAAGTGGGAGTAATATGAGAAGTGATGAATTGAATTCAACTCATTCTCAATTACAACCACATGATGAATGATGTCATCATTATCTAATCCAAGTGGGGCATAATGGGGAATGATGTGCAAAGTGTACAATCTCCCATACGGCGAACAAGTCGCCAAAGTATTCCTGTCGACGTTTTGACATTGAAGGGAAACTTTTATGGTTGCTCCATAGAATGAGGATGGACCAAGAAATATTAATGAGGCTCTGAATTGCCTAGTAAGAAAAATGGATTCATGTAATGGGAAGGAAATGGAGTCAATGAAATCAAACCAAGTGGGAAGCTGGTTGATCTTCCAAAAGGATGTAGAGCTATTGGGAACAAGTGGGTTCTCAAAATAAAGCGAAAGGCTGATGGCTCGATAGAAAGGCATAAGGCTCGCCTTGTGGCGAAGGGGTATAATCTTGAGGGAAAGAATTGATTATGAAGATACGTTTTCTCCTGTAGTGAGATTTACCTCGATTCGCATTATTCTGGCAATAGTGACTAGTATGGATCTTGAGTTACATCAGATGGATGTAAAGACCGCTTTCCTCAATGGAGAATTAGAGGAAGAAATATATGGAACAACCTGCTGGTTTCATAGTGAAAGGCCAAAAGAAGAAAAGGTATGTCGACTTTTGAGATCGATATACGGCCTCAACGATCATCGAGATAATGGTATATACGTTTTCATAATGCCGTAATGGCATATGATTTTACAATGATTGATGAGTATCATTGTGTATATATCAAAAGACCCAAGGATCAATTTGTGACCATATCATTATATGTTGATGATATACTAATTGTCGGAAGTAATATGGAGTTTGTTCATATTGTCAAGAGTTGGTTGTCTTCCAACTTTGAGATGAAGGATATGGGTGAGGCTGCATACATTCTTGGAGTTAAGATTTCAAGAGATCGTTCGAAGAGATCGTTATCTCTTCGCAAAGAAACCTATATAAATAAGGTTCTTGAACAATTTCGTATGCAAGATTGTAAACCCATAGACACTCCTATTGCAAAGGTGAAGGATTAAGCCATAAACTGTGTCCAAGGACTCCACAAGAAGGAACAAATGAAACATGTTCTTATGCTAGTGCTGTTGGGAGCTTGATGTACGCTATGATGTGTACAAGACTCGACATATGTTTGCAGTTGGAATGGTGAGTAGATACCAATCCAATCCCGAGGTCCGGCTACATTGGAAGGCCGTTAAGAATACTAAGGTATCTAAAGGAAGCTATGATTACAAGTTGAATTACCAAGGAAAGGATACGCAACTTGAAGGCTATTTAGATGCGATTGGGGAGGATATTTAGATGAAAGAAAATCTACCTCAAGATTTGCTTTCTTCGGAGACAATGGCGCCATATCATGGAGCGGTAAGAAGCAAACGTGTATAGCCTTATCCACGATGGAAGCTGAGTTTGTGGCATTATCAGCGGATGCAAAGAAGGAGTTTGGCTTAAGAGATTTTTGGATCATTTAGGTGTTATTAAGAAAGCTGCAAATCCATTATTGGTTAATTGTGATAGCCAAGCAGCTATAGCGTACACCAAAGATCCAAAATATCATGGCAATACCAAACATATAGATACCAAGTATAACTTTGTCAAGGATATGGTTGCACGAAAGAATGTGAACTTACAGTACATATCTACGCATAGAATGGTAGCGGATCCTATGACAAAGCCAATACCTAGAGATGTGTTTGTGGTCATGTAAAATCTCTAGGATTGCATAGAGTCGATGTCTTGGATTGTAATTTCCTGAGTTGTTCACATTTATGAACTAGTGTTGTTTCATTATTAATGCTTATGAATTTTGTTTGATCTTTATGCATCTTAATACTCGGTGCATTACTTTAAGTTGAGAAAGTATGTCGGACGAGATAAAGATTAGCCCACTTTCCACGGGTAATCGCCTCTATTCTTGTGTGATAAATAGAGATGAGACTGTTTTTTAAGCTTATTATCTAGGTGATAATCGAGAGCTCTCAAGCTTAAAATACGAGAATGCCCATGGCGAGTGTTAAGATGAGGACATAATACTTACTATGTCCGAAAGTAAAATACCCACATATTTTATTTTATACGTCTAAGATGCCAGATGTGAGTTCTGATGAATTTTGTAAATGAGTAGATACGTGAACTCAAGTTAGACATTGGGTATGTCTAAACTATCATCTGTACGGTATTGAAAGGTGTAGACATATGCTCCATGGGAAATAAGTTAATACTGTAATACGTATTTCATACTACGTATGCATGAGCCGACCAATAAGAGTGGCAAAAAAGTTTTATCTCAACTTTTATGACGTGTGAGACTCTTGAGGAAAATAGTTCCTCAATTTTAGTGCCCTCATGACTTTTACTTATTCTCAAGGTTTTACATTTAGTGTTTGCTATCTTAGGATGTTGCCAATGGTCATGAGTTGATTCGATCTAATGGGACATTTCTAGAAAAAGCAAGCTGAACTGAAATTGAGAGTTTGAAGGAAAGGAAGATCGATTTTGGGGAATCACATTATAGTTTTGTATTCCTTTGGTCGACCAATTATGATTGTCTTTGTGATAATTATAATTGTGAATACAATATATATATATATATATATATATATATATATATCATTGTTTAAAAGAGATCAAGAGATATAAATGTGATCGATCGATTTAGGGTGCTTGCATACTAAATCTACTCGAGTGAGACGCCCATTATGAGCTGCTTTATATATTCCTAACAGATGTATAGCAACAAGCTCTCAAAGTATGCTGGTCGCACGGATTATTCACCGGTATGAATGTTGAAGAGAGGTAAAGAGAATCTGTTCGGCCCACCATATGCGGGAGTGTGAGATGATGGTTTTATTAGTGATGGGCTTAAGGCCCGTCCGCCCAAGTTGGGCCCAAAAAACTCGGCCCACGGGAATATGGCCCATGGATGGAGGGACATATAAAAGGGAGGAGAGAGAGAGAGAGAATGTACCGGTTGAAAACAGAAAACGTACGTATGCATCCCTCCTTTTTTTTTCTCTCTCTCTCTCTCTCGCTTTCTCTCCCAAAAGGAAAACAGTGAAGCGCGAAGGCGAATTTGCTTCACCGGATCGAACAAGACCAAGTTTCTCTTCCTCTATCGGCGTCGGTGTTTAATCTGTGGCTTAAAAGGTACGCTCGAATCCGTGGTGTGCTTTAGGATCAGTGATACGTGTTGTTTTCCCGGCTCGTCTTCCGCATTGATTTAAGGGTTCGATTTAGTGTCGAATCCACTTTTCGGGGATCCGTTATTCCCAACACCACCGAATCAACTTCAACTTCTTTCATTTTTTTTCTCTCCACCGAAGCCTCCCTGTAGTGCCACACGTCCGAGCCTCCATGCCCTTCGATCAACTCTAGCCTCTATCAAAGTCTTGCGGTTGACTTTAGCCGCCCCTTTGTGCGCCAGCTGTCATCTCAAGCGAAGCTAGCCTAATCCGTCGAAGCTGCTTCTTCGCAGCTTAACCGAGTCAACAATTTTGCTGTGGGATTGCAAAGCATTTTCAGCCTGGTCCAAGCTTCCCTCGGCCTCACCGTGAGCTCGAATCTCGACTATTATCGCACTGCCATCGCTGCGAACCGGTTTTCGTGCTAAACTGGTGAGTTCGTGTTCCAATCCCTAATTAGTAGGTTAGTTAATTTAATTAAGCTTAGGATGATTTAGTTAGAGTAAGTATATAGTTAGTTATTTAGTTAGTTCAATTAGAATAGTTAGGTGGATTTACTTAGGAATTAGTTAGTTTATATAATTAGTGTAATTAGATTGAATTAGGTAGAATGGTTAGATTTAATTGTTAGTGCGATTAATTAGCCCGGTTAGTTTAGGTTAATTTAATTGAGTACTTTAAATTATTTATTTTGTAATTTAGTTAATTGCTGGTGATTTATTTAATTATTAATTATTTTCCGAAAATTAGACTGGGATAGCTGGTGGCCGGAATTTCGTACTAATTACAATGGTGTGCTCGGTTTATTCAATTGGATGTTAATTTGTGCAAATTGAGCGTTGATGAGAATTTTGAGTATTTAATTCCAAAATTTGTGAATTTCAATATTTATTCAGAAAATCCCGGGTGTTGGGTTTTAACACCGGAAATTGTTTTATATACTATATAAAACAGTGAGATTTTAAATTGGAGGTTATGAACTTTTCGGGTCCAATCTAACCATGTACCCACACATGACTATTTTCACCGGGTATTTTTAATACGAAGAAAATAGGCTAGGACTACTATTTTAATTGAAGCATTTGAGTATAATGCACGGTGTCCTGGGCCAAGATTGATTGGTCATGTGTTGGTTAAGAGAACCTGTCTCGAGCGATTATGCCAGACGTTACTAAAAACCTTTTTGGGTTACCCATGCATTAGGGTATCGGGTCGCAGTATATTCTGGACCTATGCTCCTTTGGGAATGCCGTCTTTGATAGACGAAGCCGTGCTCAATGGTGGTGAGATGATGCCTGGCTATGCTAGTAGACCGTCGAACTTAGGAGTAGGCCGTACCCTTGAGGGGTGTAATTATCAATTGGAACGCATGATTGATTGAGATAGATGCACCGGATTATAGGACAAAATTGTGTGGCATGGTATGAGACGTGTCATAACGATTTGGTTCTATAATCGGGACCCCTTGTTTTGTTGAGATAAAAGGGTTGGCGTTCCAATTGTTTGAGCATGAATGCTGTTTATATCTATGATGTGAATTGTGCTGACTTGCAGGGAGAATCTGAGACGAGGTAAGTCTCTGTGATTGTGTGATTGTGTGGTTAGGATGCTTCTAGGCGTATTACCCTCATAATCGGGGTTTAAAGTGTGAACTCGTTGAGGTTTATATCTCACCCCGTCGTGAGCTTAAATTTTCAGGACCGTAGGATGGAAGACCTAGAGTCAAGCTGAGGTGATCGGAAGTGTGGGTCAGATAGGACAGCTTCTTTTTGAGAGTTAGTCTTTTGAAATCTTTTGGGTATAGACTTTTGTACATGACTCCGTATGTTTATAAAAGCATGTTTGTTTGTGAATGTGTTGTCCTGCTTTTCCATCTCAAGACGATTACTGTTAGGGGACTTGTTATTTCACTTCCGCACGTGCAATAAAATGAAAGGGTCAGCGACTCGTCTTGGGAAGTCGCAAAATTTTATCGACCATAGAGGGATGGACACGTGCTCGAGGATTGGGGTGTGACAAAATGAACCCGAGACATATATCGAGTAATGAATGGTACAAAATAAGGTTGGATTAGTGTCACGCCCCGTTCCTCGGACGCGCGCACATCCTTCTACTTAGTCGATTTTAGAATGCGATATCCCAAGGACTATGTATCGCCGACCCTTTCTTTTTATTAAGCACATGCGGAAGCGATTATAAATCCCAGACAATAAAACAATGGGATAGGAAAGTAGGCCATATTTTTTCATATTGAAATTCATAACCACACTTTCATTAATAGCACAACTCATAATATATTTACAATACTATTCACAACATACTTGTCTCACACCTATCTATGCTAAGACAGGGTTTACAAAAAGGGATGGGATCTCAGTCCACATCCGGGTTATAATCAAGATCCCTCTCTGGATCGTCTTCTTCTTCAAAAGTCTTTCTCCCCTTCAGGTTCCTCTTCCTTAGCTTCTCCTCAGGTTCCTGAAATGGTTATTCAATAACCAAGACCCACATCTCAGCGAGTCCTACCCCTACGACTCGATTAGTAAACTAATATGCCATACGGTTGCCTAAGCACAACACGAGTCGAGGACTTACCTTAGCCTCGGTTCCAACCTGCAATTCAAGGTTAAACACAGATATTCAAACAATTCACGACATCCGATCAAGCCGGCCAATCGACTAAGTCGATTACATGTCAATTAGACCCTCTCTAGGTCATTCCCACTCATACCACGCTTTCCCAGTGGTGTACTCATTCACCAAATCACCTGTGTTTCTCGGGCGTCGTTTTCGCCAATGACATACCGATCACCGACATCGTGCGTTCTTTAAGGCGCCGTTTTCACCAGTAATATCCTCGATCACCGAACCACGTGTCCTTTCTAGGCGCCGTTTTCGCCAAGGTGACATCGGCTATAGACAACATCGTGAGTTCTTTAGGCGTCGTTTTCACCAGTGATATTTCCATAATCACCGAACCACGTTTGTCTATAAGTCATTTACGTGCATTCTTTAAGGCGCCGTTTTCGCGGTGATACTTCCAATCACCGAACCACGTATGTCCAATAACATCGTACCTGATTGGTCTCAGCCAATAACATTCTCGTTAGCTCTCACCGTTCTCCCTACGATATAGCCCATCAACGTACTGGCGCTATATACCCATGCTTGGCCATTACCAATCAAATATTCAATAACAAACAATTAAGGATAAATCCTCAAATTTCACAGTTAATTCAATTTCACACAACGTAGAACTCAAATAAATAAATGGGCTGCACCGACAATCAGCACAAAATTCTGGTCACCGGCCATCCGGTTGAATTTCCGGAAAAATAATTAATTAAATAATTAATTTCGAAAAATAAATAAATAAATATTAAAAATCCAATTTAGGCCCATATTGCCTTATTGGAGCCCAACGGGTCGGGAAGAATCGAGATGCATTCAATAAATAACCAAACATTTGTACTTGCTAATAGCTAGGTCTAACTACCTAACATGCATCATTAAGTCACTAAATTAATTGTTCTAACCTAATCTAACCACATAATTGCACTTAATTAAATCTAACCAACCTTAAGACATAATTAGCAAACTAATAAAGCATTAGTGAGTAAAACTCACTTGGTCAAAAGCGGGTATCGGACCACCGCGACGGCGGCCGAATTCCAAACTTTCGGCGGCGTCGGCGGACACTCAGGCCGGGCTCAAAGCCTCACAAGCCTGCAGAAATTTCTGGGCTTAGGCCTGCTGGAATCCTTGGACTAAGCCTGAACTTGGGCTTGAAACAAAGCTGAATTGGGCCTGCCTTTCAAACAACTTGGGCTGAAGCTTAGGTCAAAATTTGCTGGGTTTCAATTCTAATTGATGATGGGCTGAGCTGGCTGCTGATTTGTAAGGGCTGCATGAGCAAGATGCTGGCCCGAATTCCAGCAACTGCTGGGCTGAACAAGACAGATTCGTGGCTGTGGTTGCTGAAGCCCACGACTTCAATTGGGCTGATTCGTGAAGAGCAACGGCGAAGCTAGAGGTGGCCACGCAACTGGAGCTGATTCGTGCATGAGGAGGTGGGACGCTGGTGGCCAACAAACCCAGCAGAGAAATCACCGTGCTGACTGGGTGCGTGGAGATGGAGCTTCGGTAGATCATGGCCTCGCTTCGGTGGGGTTTTCACTGGACGCACGAAGAAACTGCTTGGGATTTCCGTGAGTGGAGGCCTCACGGTCAACACCAGCTTCGCTGGTTGACTGAACTGAACGTAAATAGTTCAGTGGGTGGAGCTGCCGCGTGGAGACAAGCTGCAGGGGTCTTCAACGGCAGAAAAATTGAAGGAAAGTTTGACTGAAGAAGTGGAAGACGCCTGGCAGCTTGCAGGTGTTGCTGGCGACGGATCTTTGCACGGATGTGGGGCTTTTGCGGTCAACCAAGCAGCTTCGGTTGCTGCCGCTGTTGACCGAAGATGACGCGTGGATGCAGAAGTGATAAAGTCTTCTTTCGGTGCTGCACGCAGGAAGAGGAGACGCCTAGCAGCTCGTTCTTTGCTGGGCTGTGGCGTGAGAAATGGAGAGAGTCTCGCATGAAGTGAGAGGGAGAGAGAGGAGAAGTAATCCACGGCAGCTTGGGGAAGAGGATGAGGGGTGAGGGCCCCTTAAGCTTAATATTTTACAAAATATCTCCCAAAAAAACAATTATAATAGTGCATAATTTTGGTTTCATGATGACCTCTCTCATGCATTCTTCTAGAAGCCCAAGGTGGTCCAAATGTTGTGGCTATTTGGGGAGCAATACGCGCATTTGGGGGAGATGGCTTAAATTGCACAACCATACTCTCTTGATTCCATCTCAATTTGATTCTCACAAATTCAATTGATCATTCATTGATCGTCTCTGCATTTTTCCTCATTCAAGAATCCACCAAAATCCAAATTGATACCAATGATGCACGCCCCCATCTCAAGATTCGATTTTAACTAAGTGCGAACTAAATTTCAATTCCAATCTCTCCAAATTGAGGTCCAATTTTGATGTAGAAAAATCCCAAGAAATTTTCTATAAATCTCCGACACACACAGGCTCAACCCGAAAGTCAAATTTCCCATTAATTTAGCCAATCGAACTTCCGCCAAATTTCCGCGACGTCCGAACCCAATTTCCGTAAAATTTCCCGAATCTCCGAAAATCTTTCGAGACCGAGTGATGCTCTTAAAATTTATTGTGACATGGCCAAAACTTCAATTTCTGAAATCGGACTCGAATTGGCGGATAATTTTCATTCGGCGCGTTTTTAGCGTGACCTAGACTATCGGGTAGTTTTCAGAACTTTTAAAGGCAAATGACCGTGGTCGATTTTCTTTGAGCCACTATGAACCCACTGACTCAATGGCGACTCTTGTTTATTGTGAAAATCTCGAGGATTCAATTACGGACACGTGGTACCAAAACAATAAGAAAATCAGTCTAGTGTTGGCCGACGAGAATTTTCTAATTCAAGTGGTGTCACCCACGATTAGTCACATATCTCATCGATCCGGTCTATCTCTCGATTTCAAATCGATTTTTAAGTGCCATAGTGACCTCTAAAGATGGACACGGTCAAGAAGCCGGTCTCCCGATCGAGTTCTCAAGTCTATTGCCTTAAAATTCCTTAATAATTTCCCCAGCTAGTCTAGTTATCTCGAGAGTGATCGGCTCACGAGAATAACCCTATAGACGCGTCAATGAAATGCCCGATTTATTCAGTAGAAGACAGGGTTGAAAAATCTGGATGTCACAATTAGACATTGACCATTTGTCGTCTTCACGTCTTCGAGATCGCCACCTCCATGGACCTATCATAATTCTAATATGATACTTAGACTAAAATGTTTAAATATAAATAGAAAAAAATGCACATATAGCAAATAGAGAACAACAATCACAATGAAGGAATCAAGTCAATGTATTTAACTAATCAAGCATGGCCTTGGGGTTGGCCTTTGTGGTTCATGCAATGACTATCTAGGACGCCTAGGCAATTCAATTTTAAATGAGTTGTAACCATTGGTCATCATTTGTGTTTTTGCGTCGCAACCAATGCTAAAATTTCCTAAAATGGGTTCCAAATGTGACCCAAGATATCCCATGAGATTAGGCATCGCACCTATATATACATCTAAAAATCACATGTATAATTGAAAGTAAACATGCATGCAAGTCATCGAGCCTTGGTTCTCAATCAATCAAGCAAACTAGTGAGCCAACATTGGATCACTTATTTAGTCATCATGCGCCAAACACATAAACATACAATTCATAGCCAATGAAGCAATCAATATATGACTTATGTGATGCCTAAAAGGATTTTGTGAACATTCGGTAGAGAGATGCACTACTTCAAAAAGTTTTGATGAAAAGGGACATATTTTGTCAATGCTTTGGAGCATATTTAACCATCAAAATTAGCTCGGGTGCATCAAATGGCACAGTTAATCAAGTGTCATAGACATTCTAAATATGATTTAAACTTCGACAAATTTCATGTCAAGTCAAATTTTTTTAAGGAAAATATTAGATAGGGACATGATTATATTGACTCAAGAACCGCGTTTAGTTGCTCATGTGAGCTCAGAGGGCACGACTGATCAAGCATCACATACATCCTAAACATGAATCAAGAATTTGATAAAGTCATGTCAAATTGAAATGCAAAAAATATCCAAAAGGATTTTTCTATAAGCATCATATGAGTGAAAATTGGATTCGGATCAATCAAAATATGAGATTTTAAATTGTTTTGCAACATTTGAGGGCTTGAAAAGCACGGCAAAAAGCTTTTTATTTTTTAAGAATTTTTATGCATGAAATTCGGAACATGAGGATAAAAAATCATGAAGACGACTAATCCCAATTCAGCATGTAAGACATTCTAAAAACCCTAGAAGAGAATTGCATTGAAGAATCATAATAGTAAACATCAAATAAGGCAATCAAGATCAGAGCAATCGGGGTAGGAACCAGGGATAATTGGTCCTAAGAAAATTACAGTACATCAAACACTTGATGAGGAACAACTTTCATGAAGGAATTTTCCTAAGATAGGCTCCACAAGAATTTATAAAAATCCAAGAACACAGAGTAATGCATTAGGAACATAGCAAGGCAGCAGGACATCAGGGCAAATCAATGGCAATTTGTCTTAGCAAATGATGTCTAAAAATCCTGAAAATTCACAATATAGATGTGAATGACAAAAAAATTCCATTAAGGACTTGACTTCAAAATCCTTACCAAAAAATTCATACAAACATGATAAAGTGTCTGCTTGAATAAAAGAACAAGCATTCTGAATTTGACTCATGATAGATTTCAGAACAAACTTCACAAAAATGAAAAATGGGCCAAACGGCATGCAAATGAGGCAAAATTGGTGTCATTAGAAAGATCAAGACGTGCCCTAAGACTTTCTAAGAGACATCGAGTTTGATTAAGGTCAATTTATGTTCAAACGATGCCAATTGTAAAAGTACGCACATTGGTGATGGACATGGCAAAACATGATGCATGAAGATAGGCTTGCTAAACCATCTAAATGATGCATGAAAATTTGACATTCCGATCTCACTTGGAATGTTACCTCTGATGTTGTTAAAATCTATGTAAAGCATGTGCAAGCTCGACATGTTACCGATGGTTCGGGGAATCGTTCTGATCTAGTTGTCAGCACCGAGATAGAGCTCCTGCAGCTTTTGCAAGTTGTCTTTGTCTTGAGGAATGCTTCCCTGAAAACAATTGAATGACAATGACAACACGAGAAGTTCTTTGCAATGGGTTAGCGCCTCCAGTAGCATGTCAATGAATTGGTTATCAGACAGCAAAAACTTTTGAATGTTAGGCCAACAATAGCAAAGATAAGAGGGAAGACTTCCATAGAGATTATTATACATCACCATAACACTCACGAGCGATCTATTGTAAAGTGTTGGAGGAATTGAACTTGTGAGATTCTTCATGACCATACCAATGACCTGCAATGTGGATATGTTGCCCAGGAAGCTGTTGATTGGAGTACGAATTCTTTTAGGCAGGGTAAACAACTAATTTTTATCAGAATTGTGCCATAGAAACTGTTGCAAAGATCAAGAGAAGCGAGGAAAGAGATTGCCCACATAAGGAGACAGTCTTCCCTGGAGACCCACGTAGGAGAGGTCTAAAGCCACGACTCTCTGCCTGCAGTTGCTGCAAACAATGCCAATCCATTCACAAAAGTTTGCTTCCGCTGCCTTTGATCATGTTCGTCGGGTTAACATCGATCGCCGATTTGAAGTGGAGGAGAGCATCTTGATCAACGAAGTTCCTGGAATAAATGGCGGGCTGAAACATCTAATAGGAAAGCTAACAGAAGATCAATAAATGGTAAAAAGATGAACTTCACCGTAAGGAAATTCTCTCGAAATGAAGAGCCCCTTTTCTCTCGAAATGAAGAGCCCCTTTGCTAGCCATGGATGCTAAAACCCTAACCCTAATCCTCATCAGCCCGACCCTTTTTGCTACCTGATTTCATCTTTTTCTTACCCATGGGCTTGTCTTCTTCTATTACTAAACCTCCCTTCTTCGAGCGAACTTGGACTTCTTTGGAACTGACGATGGGATGGATTTTACGAAAGGATGGCCACTGTTCTTGACTATTCATTTCTGGTCGCGATCTTTGTAAATGAAGATGGGTCCTGAGTTTCAGTTTCGTTTCCACTTCTGTCGGATTGCTTTTGGTTAGTTTCACGCCCTCTGTTTTTCGAATATTCATCTCTGCTTCTTCAGCCTTCGATTCTGCTTGTGGGCTTTTGAGAATCTGGCGCTTTTTATGTATCGTGTCGGGGCTTTTTCTTACTCTCTTCGATACTCTCCATTAGACCAAAAACAGCTCCTGTCTTGTTATTCTTGCTGTGGGATGGAAGAGCTTAGCGACGCTGTGCGCTTGGCTGCCCTTTGCTCCAGATTGGGTAGACTAAATACTGAGAAGCAAATTGATGTCTGGGATGAAGAACTTCCTCCTGAAAAATTGGCAGAATGTAGCTTAACATTAGTGGGACGAATTCTGTCAAACCCATCCATAAACTTCCCCGCTTTCCAGACCACAATAAAAAAGGCTTGGAGAACTGAACAAGTAGACTTTTCATAGCGAGAAGATGGATTCTATATAGTCAAATTTCATTTGGATGCTGACAAACAACGTGTAATGGCTGGAGGTCCTTGGCTTTTTTCGGGCCATCTTTTTATCCTTAAGCCTTGGCAGCCAACTACTCCCCTACATTGTTATGAATTCTCAAAGTGTGCTTTCTGGGTACAAATTTTCGGCATGCCATTGGAATGCACGACTGAGAAGTTGATAGCAAACGCTGTGCAAGATATTGGTCGAGTACTTGAAGTCCGAGTTGATTTTAAAGAGGGAATAACTCCTAGGACAGTTCGTGCAAGGGTTGAACATCAGCTGCAGGATCCCTTACGATCAGGAAAGCTGATTCGTATGGATGGGAAGCTACTTTGGCTTGATTTCCGCTATGAACGTCTCCCCCACTTTTGTTATTCTTGCGGGAAGTTAGGTCATTATGCCAACTACTGTACGACGATCCCCTATGAAAGAAGGGATAGTATGGTCTATGGACAGTGGCTTAAGGTGAAGTCAAACAATCTAGCCCTTATTGGCAATCATTTTATACACCCCCGATTACAAAAGATCAGCATGAAGAGACCATACCTGAGACACCTCCATCACAGATTCAACATGTGCCTCTGTTACTTCCACCACCTACTGCTGCTACAGCAATATCAGATCCATCACCTTCTCCAATACCTCAGCAAGTTACAGGATCTGATCAGGCGCATGAACAGGTGAAAATTCTCGATGGACCTCCTATTCATACTGCGTTAATCCCTGCATCAATTAAAATGAAGGGGCTCAATCACCTGCCATGGATAATAAGTATCATAGGAAGATGAACACTTTACGGCGACACCTAAAGTAGGGGTGCAAAAAAAACAGAAACGCTATATGCCATATGATTCAAAGGGTTCTCTATTGCCTGACCTAGATGAGGCTACTTTGATGGAAACACCTGTGCTTCACATGGGAGAAGCTCGACAATGGGCGATGGCGGCTGGCCCTCAACAACCACCACCTCACAAATGAAACTCATATGTTGGAATTGTCAGGGTCTGGGCAACCCCCTGACAATTCAGGCGCTAAAGGCCATGACGGCCAAGGAAAAGCCCAGTATAGTTTTTTTAATGGAAACAAAGAATGGTGCAGAGAAGCTAACTAGTATCCAAATGAGCTTTACACTTTCATAATGCTCATGTTATCAATCCTCTGGTCTGGCGGGAGGTCTAGTGTCTTTTGGAATGATCAGGTATCCATTGAAGTACTTCTTTCCACCAAGGATTATATTGATATGACTTATAGGGAAGTGCAGGAAGAACGCACTATACGTCTTACTTGTATTCATGCTCCTTTTGATTTTCAAATTAGACAACTTGTATGGGCTGAATTGAGAGGGATAAGTTCGGCTAATGTACTTCCATGGATCTGTGTCGGTGATTTCAATGAAGTACTTTATCCATGGGAAAAGGTTGGGAATAGGCCACCTCATCGTTTTCGTATGCAATCTTTTAGGCAGGTTATGAATGATTGTGCCCTAATGGAGCTAGAGAGCAAATGTTGTCGGTTCACTTGGATGAATAACAGGGAGGGCGATGATCTGGTGAAGGAAAGACTGGACAGGGCCATGTGTACACTTGATTGGCTACTACTATTTCCTAATGCAGAGGTCTTTGCATTACCTGCAGTGGGCTCTAACCATAGCCCATTGATTATCAATACCTCAGCAAAATATCGTAGAAGAGGGAAGAACTTTATCTTTGAATCTTATTGGAATGAAGATGGATTGTCAACGAATCATTTCCGAAGCACGGAAGTCGGTGATAGTACAAGGTTTTGATATATCTCCTAAGTTGAAAAAGTTTCTTTTGCTTTGACACGGTGGAGTCGGTCCAAATTTACTAGAGCTGATCTTAAAGTCACAACATTACAACAACGTCTCCAGGATCTCATAAACCAGCAGTATCATAGTTTCAACAGCAATGAAGTAATTCAGATTAAACAGGAGCTAAGACGAACTTGGCACCAAGAAGAGCAATATTGGGCTATGCGGTCGCGAATTCAATGGTTAAGGTGGGGTGATAAGAATACTAAGTTTTCCCATGCTACTCTTGAGAAGGCAGAAAAATCGTATTATCATGTTGAAGGATGATCACCAGCGATGGATCCGTGATTCAGAGACTTTGAAAGAAATGACAACATCCTTCTTTTCCAATTTATATACGATGGTGGGAAATAGAGATTATGGTCCTATACTTGCTCAATGTCCGCAGGTTGTCACCACAGAAATGAATGACAGGTTGCTGGATTTGATATCGTTAGAGGAGGTTCAACAAGCTACCTTTCTGTTGGGTACTACTAAAGCTCCTGGCCCTGACGGGTTCAATGGCTTATTTTACCAGACTCATTGGGAGGTAATTAAGGCGATCTCTTTCACCTTGTAAAAAATTTCTTTCGGACGGGAGGATGCCTGATTTGAACCGGACTATCATTGTTTTGATTCCTAAGATACCTCACCCGAAAGCCTAGATCAATACGAGACCAATTAGTCTTTGCAACTTTGCTTATAAAGTTATATCTAAGGTACTTGCTAACCGCCTAAAACCTTGGTTACCTAATTTGATTTCCATGGAACAGTCGGTGTTTGTGAATGGTAGACTGATTCAAGATAATATACTGGTCGTTCAAGAAGTTCTTCACCAGTTCAGAATTCGTAGGAGGTTGAGAAAATTTAATGTCATTCGAAGACCGATATGAAGAAAGCTTATGATAGAGTAGAATGGGACTTCCTTAATGACTATCTCCTAACAATGGGTTTCCATCAAGGTGGGTACACTTGATACTCCAATGCATAACTACAGCATCCTACAGTGTACGAATTAATGGCGAGTTACTTCCTTCCATCTATCCAACTCGCGGCCTAAGACAAGGTGACCCTCTTTCTTCATACATATTCATTCTATTAGCGAATGTGTTATCTACTCTGATTACTCAAGCAGTCGACATGGATCACATAAAGGGCATTAAATTAAATAGGTGGTGTCCAACCTTATCCCACCTCTTTTTCGCGGACGATGCCATATTTTTCCTAGATGCAACTATTCGCGAATGCCAGAATCTAGCAAATATTTTAAATCAGTATTGCATGGCTATAGGACAAGAATTGAACAGAAACAAATCGGGACTTATTTTTAGCAAGAATTGCCCTTTGAGTTTACAGGAAAATCTGTCGGCTGAGTTCAGAGTACCGGTGCTACAAAGGTATGGCAAGTATTTGGGAATCCCGTCGACCGGGGTCGATCTAAAAGGAAATGTTCTCTTGGCTTTTGGGAGAATACAAGTAAAGTTAGAAGGATGGAAGGAAAAGTTCATTTCAAAGGGAGGTAAGGAAATTCTCATCAAATCATTATCCAAGCAATCCCTCACTATGCTATGTCGATTTTCAAACTCCTTTGTCTCTTTGTAAAACAATAGAATAGAGCATTGCTCGTTTTGGTGGAAGAATGATCGAGAATAGAGCAGGGATACACTTTGGAAGAAATGGGATATTATGAAAAGGAGTAAGGAAAATGGCGGTCTTGGCTTTCGTGATCTCATCGACTTTAACCGAGCTATGCTTGGCAAACAAGCGTGGAGATTGATGCAACAACCTCAAGCTTTATGGAGTCAGATTTTTAAGGGGCTATACTATCATTCTACAGATTTCCAAGTGGCGGCGAGAGGACATCGACCTTCTTGGGGATGGCAGAGTATTCTTGTGGGTAGGGATGCAATTTTGCCAAACGTTAGATGGTCAGTGGGGAATGGAAGGAATATCAGAATTTGAGAGGATAGATGGTTACCAAGAGGCATTCTTGGTGGACCTGCGACAAGAGAAGAACCAAAATTGGTGGCTGATCTCATTGATCCAATCCACAATAGATGGAATACTTCGTGATGAATAATTTTCTAGATGACGGTATAATCGCAGAGGCCTAACCATTCAGATTAGACCGAACATTGCTGCCGATAAAATTGTCTGGACAGCCACAAAGGATGGCAGCCATACGGTGAAAAGCAATTATCATGCTCTGTCTTCTATCGACAGAATACACAGCAATAGTATCGCATCAACTTCTTATCAGCATCCTAAGCTATTGTGGAAGAAAGTATGGGCTATGCGAACTGCTCCTAAACTGCGTGTCTTTCTATGGTCAGTTTGTCAAAATGCACTCGCCACTTCTGACAATCTGTTCAGAAGACACATCATTGCCGAACCATTTTGCCAGATTTGCAAACAAAACATCCCAGAGACAGTAGAACACTTATTTCTATCTTGTTCGTGGACTAAAGACATATGGGACCATCCTCAAATCAATATACAGGTAAGTTCTACATCGATTACTCGATTCGAAGTTTGGTTAACGAAGCGAGATTTGTATTGCCGGGTACTTACAGTGCGGACCTTGTTGCCAATGTTCTATGGCAAATCTGGAAAATGCGAAACGGTTTTATCTTCCGTGGCCAACGTCCGAGACCATACTTTACTTGATGGAGAATGCCTTATCGCAGACGCAGCTTTTTCGGGTTTCTGGATCTCCCTCTCTGTCCCGACCTACAGCACAACCGCACCCACATCAGCTCTGGAAACCACCGGATCCAGGCACCTTAAAATGCAATATTGATGCTTCGTTCAAACCAGGAGACACAGATGGATCTATGGCATCGATTTGTAGAGATCACTATGGCCGACTAACTGATATATACTCTGCTCGTTTCCCAGCTGCTTCGCCTCTTATCGCGGAGTTTCAGGCTCTAACCTTTGCTCTTCAAAGATCGCTACATCGGGGGCTTCATCGGGCTCATATAGACTGGAGTCGGACTGCAAAGCATCGTTGTGGCAGCTGTAACGAGGGAGGATCTGCCGCCATGGGAGACGCGTCTTATTTGCGGAGGCGACATCTTTTCTTCCTCTTTTCCCTAACCGAACGTGCGCACGCAAGCGTGAGGCTAATCTTTTGTGGCCGGCGGGCGCGAAAGCCCTGAATTCGGCCATGCGGGCCCAAGACTGGAACTTATCTCCTCCTTTCCTTTTGCTAGACCTTGTGTATGTTGACGCTTTAAAGGCTGGATGTAAGTTACCGAAGCTATAATATTTTCTCTGTTTTCGTCCAAAAAAAAAAAAAAACCGTAAGGAACAGTCTCTCTTTTGATCGCATTAATGGCTACTGAGCTAGGTAGGACCTATTCTCGGTATTCACACCAAAACCTACCCAACGATAAATACGACAAACCACATGATCCCGAACTCAGAGATATCATACGTTTGAATATTTGTTTTGAGCGTCGAAGTTATCATCAGACGTGATCCGGTAAGGGGCTGATCTTGACTTTAGGGATGATCCTACCTCATTAAAGAATGCCGTTCGCAATTTCCCACAACCAAACAATCATGCCTACCAAGCCATTTGAGTTGAGACCTTCCCTAGAGGTGAGCTTAGAGAAACCCTAGTAAATCATCATGTCTAACCCCGTAGATGGCCCGTGCGAGGGTCCCAAATGGAACTTTAACTGAGGCTCCCATGCTCGAATGGGAATGATTGTGACAACGAAGAATTATTACGCATTTCAACTACAGTAAGTTATTTCTAAACCTTTAAACATATTTTAGAAATTTATATACAACGCATGATGTACTGCCCTCTATTCATAAAGTTTTGAAAGGGACAGAAAATGGTTGAACATTGACTAATGTTTTTATTTTAACTTGCATTTTTGAGATTTGACTTTTATTCAATGTTATTCACCTTAAATATTTTGAGTTATACATATTGACACTGAATCTATTTAGAGTCGGGTAAAGATTTTTAGTTGAAAGAAAATAGTTTTCGTTACCCTTTCAAAAAAGAAAAACCATGTATGTCTTTTTATATTACATTATTGTTAGGTTGTGATCAATAATGACGGCCATTGCTAACTCATATTTTATAATTTCATTTATCTTTTGTAATAGTTATTAGTGATAAACATGCACGATTTAGCAATCTATGCATTTGAGTTCCGAATAGGGATAACATATTAATCAAGGAAAAGAACAAAAATGATAAAACAGTATATTATGAAGGCAAAGTGAAAATGGGATTTTTGCAAATATGTAGAAATGAAACGGTAAATAGCATAGACTGAAAAAAAAAATGCCCAAAAAAAAAAAAAAAAAAACACTATCTGAGTGAGTCTCATGATTTAGGGCGGAGGAATTATGGAATTATAAGGTAAAAAGAAAAAGGGAAAAACAGAACAAAATCACATGAAGAAAATTAAAATCAAATGGTTAATAGAAAATATGAAAAACCATACCTTCCGTTTTCTCTAGTACTGTACTACTTTTCCTCCATTATTTTGAAAATATCAGTTTGTATCTTGCATATTGCGTCTAGACATCACTTTGTACATTCACATTGTTATTTTTATAGTCTTATTTATAAAATAAAATAAAATGAAATAAAATAAAATAAAAAAGACATTTCCTTTCCGAAAATTTTCTCGTCAAATCCTAAATTTTCCATACCCACTGAAACCCCTTCTCCTAAAAGTAAAAATTAGTGCAAATCAAAACCTCCCAAACCCCAAATTCCGTCACTACCTTGGACTGCCATTGAAAACCTTTAGCCATCGCCCACACTATTTCTAGCATTGTCGGCCCCCATCCTCAAAACAAAACTCCTCTCCACCACCCCCGGGGTTCAAAACAAAACTCTCTCTACACACGCTCCTTGATTGCCTGGTCGCAGTAATGGCTCGCTAAGGTCATGAATTACCATGGACAACCTCAATCAATGTCATCCACAGCCTTATCACAGCTCAATCTTGATTGCAGGTTGTTAATTACTAAGGATAACCATGGCCTGCGACCTCAATTTGAGGTTAGGGATCACAAGGTCATGCATGGCTTAAAAAGGAGGCCAGAGCCTGATTGCCATAGTGGCTTGCTAAGGTCACATATTGCCATGACAACCTCAATCAAGGTAATTCATAGTCTTGTCACAGCTGAATCTCGATTGTATATCGTTAATTACCATGAATGGCCTTGGTCTGCTACCTAAATTTGAGGTTAGGGGTCACGAGGTCATTCATGGTTTAAAAGGAGGCCAACAACCTCGGATCAAGGTCAATGTTGTTGTGACACAACTTAGGTCAAAGTCTTTTGAGAGAGAGAGAGAGAGAGAGAGAGAGAGAGAGAGAGAGAGAGAGAGAGGCACAATTGAACACAGAGGGATGAGGGAGAGGCGAGCGTTAACGAAGTGGGAGAGGCACAATTGAGCACAGAGGGATGAGGAGAGGCGGGCGTTAACGAAGGGGAGAGGGGTCAATGGTTGTGGTGAGGAAGTGGGTCAACGGTGGCAGATAACGATGGGTAGTGGAGAGGTGAGGGATTGTGCATAATGGACATTGAGGGAAATTCTTCACGCCCGGATAATTTCTGGTAATTTGATTAGCATAGTGTCTCTTGTTCGAGTTATCTCTGCTGCAAACCTCTAAGCTTTGCTCATAATATGGGTTATTACACGCATTTGTCCACATGAATGAAAATGTTGAAATATACATGGTATTCAATATATCACCAAAAAAAAAAAGGAATTGAATTAACGTTATAAATTATAAATTATTGATTTTGTAATGACAATCTAGATAAAAGAAGCCAAAGTATGAGCAGTTTTAGGGGAAACACATTCCCACCATATCTGGGGCCTTTGAAAGCCCAAACAAAAAGAATGCGCCCATAGTCCAAAACCAGATTTCATCAAGGTTAATCGGGCTTTCCGTAAGCCAATCTTAGTCCATGTATGTGAAATGGACGTGCAATGAACGTATAAATCCGATGTGCGTATATTCAAATAGTCAAAACATAAGATACATATCTACAATTCATCTCATTGGATTTCAACCTTAAAAATTATCCAAAAAATATCATTCCCTCCCAAGCCTTCTCACTAAAATGTAAACTGTCATAGTATGTTACAATATAGTGGACAATATTGTAATTTAAATATAAATTAATTTACAAACTAGTCGCAAAAAGATCTCATATTTTAATTTGATGCAAGTTTCTCTGTTTTTTCAACAAATCAAGGGCATGGTATGGAGACCTGGCATCCTGGCCTACAAAATACCCTACAAGTCTCATGAATTAGTTAAGTTCAAATATCTACTAGTGTAAGAGTAGTTTGCACTTAGTGGGATATGAGCGCATGAATTCCAATTTTTTTGAATTGAAAATCTCCAAAGCCCTACTCAATTCTTTCAACTTCGAAGATCGATTTCTCTAATGCAAAACCAATTCAATAAGCATTCTCGCTCTGGCCAATTAAAACCATTTTTCCTATTTATTTTCACGTGCATAGGTATGCGTGCTTATGCTCTTTTGTTACTTTGCGCGAGAAAGAGTTGAATGAATTCATGTGATTAGATTAGGTACGCATGGACATTGGAATAGACATTATTATGTGTGAGGCAGAAGTATATATGGTCATGCGAATCCGTTTTAATGAGCAGATTAATGAAATTATATAATGTGCATAAACTAGAGGGCGAGTAACTGTGCTTGAAAATCCCATTTTTGAAAGACTGCTGTTGCTCAAGTAATTAATATGTGATCTCATTATTTATCTACTGTTCGCGACTTTTTTGAGCATTGCAAGTTTGAGACCATATTAAACAAATTGAAGATTCATGAACCACCTTGCATATTATAATATAGCTCAAATGTGAAGATGAAGAAACAGAACTGAATGTGAAGATGAAGAAACAGAACTGAAGAACTGACGAACTAGAAAAATGTGAAGATGAAGAGATATGTCGAAGAACTGAAGATCAATCAAGAAGCTTTGAATTCTTCTATTTCAATACGATTGTAATACAGACTCTGTATATCTTGAATCATCAATGAACAAAGAAGATTTATACTTCTAAACTTCACACACGTCTTTCTCTCTATCTCTTTCTCTTCTGTAAAATATAGAGCATTCATTTACAGGAATCGTCCATCTATTTTCTGCATACATTCACTAGAAATGAAGATGATTCCGCTAAGACTACTTATATATCTTTTCCTATCGAAGAAGATGAGGATACAACAAAAAAACTGATTTTAACAAGACTGTTTTTCAATCCGTTTCAATTCTCAACTGAATAACTGCTCACGAGTCTTCATGAGTTGGCAATCCGTGTCGATCTTCATCACAAATTCTTCACCATTGATGACGATCCATATCAACCTTCATCGCGATCGTTTATTTGAGTTGTCGTGTCTTCTCAGTCTGTGTTACTCACTTTGTTGCTTTGCAGCTCTTCCTTCTCTCTAATATCAGCCTCTGTTCTTTCTCCTTTAATATCAGTCTTCACCCTCTTTTCCCTGTTATCAATGTCAGCAGCATAGGTAGTTGGTACAGTTGGTGTTTTTGATTTATATTCCTTAACATCCCCCCTCAAATTGGGAATGGGTGGAAAACCAATACCCAATTTGATTCGTAGCTGAAAATGTGTAAGGCGAGGCAGAGATTTCATGAAAATATCAGCAAGTTGACAGTCGCTTGGAACATATCTTACATGGAGTGACCTTGAGGAGACCTTTTCCCGAACAAAGTGGAAGTCCACTTCAATATGTTTAGTGCGAGCATGTAAGACAAGGTTGGCAGTAAGAGCAATGGCTAATTTATTGTCACAAAAGAGATGTGTTTGACGAGGTAGAAAGCATCCTATGTCACGAAGAACAAAGCTGATCCAAGTAAGTTCAGCGGAAGTGGAAGCAAGAGCACGGTACTCAGCTTCTGTAGATGATCGACTAACTGTGGATTGCTTCTTTTCTACCTAAGAGATGAGATTGGAGCCGAGATATGTACAGAAACCAGTTGTTGATCTTCTGGTTTCAGCCCATCCAGCCCAGTCTGCGTCTGAAAAACCATACAGATATAAGGAGCTTCGAGAATGAATGAAAATCCCAAGACTTATGGTGCCTTTAGCATATCGTAAAACCCTCTTGAGTTTATGAAGATCTGCAATAGTAGGTGTCTGTAATTTTTGACATAGTAAATTCGTAGCATAGGCAATGTCAGGATGTGTTAATGTCAGGTATTGAAGACCACCAACTAAGCTTCGATACTCAATAGGATTGGATAGGGGAATAGAATCATTTGTCAAAATGATTGGTCTTAGTGACAGAGGGGTTGAGATTGGTTTACACTCCAGCATATGAGCTCGAGTAAGAAGATCAATAGCATATTTAGTTTGGCAAAGAAACAGATGATCAGAAGTATGTTTAACTTCAATGCCAAGAAAGTAGTGCAGTGGGCCAAGATCTTTCATATGAAATTGGAGACTGGGAGAATGGATGAGATTAGAAAGCAACTGAGAAGAACTTCCAGTTAAGACAATGTCATCGACATATAGTAGTAGAAGAATTGTGTCTGTACCAGTGTGAAATATGAATAAGGATGGGTCAGTTGAGCTACAAAAGAACCCATATTCAAGTAGGAAATTGCTAAACTTGTCAAACTAGGCTCGAGGAGCTTGTCGAAGTCCATAGAGAGATTTCTTGAGGAGACATACATAATGAGGTTTCTTGGGATCTTGAAAACCAGGAGGCTACTCCATGTAAACTGTCTCATTTAGGGTACCGTGTAAAAATGCATTTTTAACATCGAGTTGATGAATTGGCCAGTGTTTCATCATTGCTACAGAGAGAACTATTCGAATTGTAGCATGCTTGACAACAGGACTAAAAGTCTCTGTAAAGTCAATTCCTTCTTCCCAATGAAAACCTTTAGCAACTAGTCGAGCTCTTAGTCTATCAAGGCTACCATCAGATGCAAGTTTTGTTTTAAATACCCACTTGCAGCCAATCACATTCATTTGATCAGTTCTAGGAGTTAACTCCCAAGTTCTATTTTGATACAAAGTGCATCCATTTCTTTGTCATGGCTTTATACCGGCCTTTATGTGCTAAAGCTGATTTAATTGATCTTGGTTCAGTGGGTACTTCATATACAGCAATACATGCGTACCTGGGATTAGGTTTTGTAATGCCAGACTTTGATCGAGTCTGCATAGAATGACTCGAAGTTGTTGCTTGTGAGGCATAAGGAAGAATGGCATGTTTAGATTCAACACTTATATTATTGGATGTTCTTTGTTTCGGTAGAAGGCATCTCTTGGTTACATCTTGGTGAAGAGACTTCATCTTGTGTTCTTTGTTATAGAGGTACCATGTTCTTGTGTTACATTTGGCAGAAATGATGAATGATCAGTATATGGTATTGTAACTTGCTGTGAAGGTAGAGAATCATTTGCAGTGATATCTCCATTAGTCTGCAAATGTTCTGCATATGTCTGTAAAAAGACAGGAGCTGTTTCCTTGCTTAATGATTCCATAAGTTGAGTTTCTTCTGCCCATAACCGATAGAGTGATGTGAGTGGTGCATCCTCTGTTAGACATGTCTTAGTAAAAGGGAAAGAGTTTTCATCAAATAAGACATGTCGACTAATATACACACGACCTGTTGTAGGCACAAGACATCTGTAACCTCTATGACGTTCACTGTATCCAATGAACACACATGTGAGTGATCTTGGATCAAACTTGTGCTAGGCATAAGGTCGTAAACATGGATAACATGCACATCCAAACACCCTGAGATGATCATAACTTGGTTCTTGTTGATATAATCTTCTGTGAGGTGACTGCATCTGCAATTTTGGTGTTGGAAGTATATTGATAACATAGTTAGCTGTTATGAATGCATCTACCCAATATTTCAGCGGAACTCTACCATGATAAAGCATGGCAAGACCTAGTTCAACAATGTGATGATGCTTCCTCTCAGAAATGCCATTTTGTTCAGGTGTGTAAGGACAAGAGATGTGCTGTTTGATACCACAGTTCTGCAAATGAGTTTGAAACTTGTAGCTAATGAATTCTTCTCCACCATCACACTGAAATATCTTGATTTTTGACTCAAATTGATTCTCTACTTGCTCTTGAAATAGAACAAAGACTTTATAGAAGTCTGACTTCAACTTTAGTGGATATATCCAACTAAACCGAGATAAATTGTCTATAAAAAGAACATAGTGTTTGAAATTCTGAAAAGAAGTAACAGGTGAAGGTCCCCAGATATCACAATGGATTTTTTGTAAGGGCATAGTAGCTATAGATTCTGATAATGGAAATGGCAAAGCTGTGGTCTTAGCAATTTGACAACTGCTACACATGTTCTGCATTCTAGTATTACATTGAATTAGTTGTTGGTTCTGCAAGTACTTCAAGACATTCAAATTGGTGTGTGCTAATCGTTGATGCCATGTATCCTCTCCTACTGCTCTATGTCTCTAGGTTAGAAATGCTTTTGTTGTTTGTGAATTCACTCGATACAGCCCTTTAATTTTCCTCCCGAGCAGCAGAGTTGCATTGGTGCAATTGTCCTTTACATAGACACCAAATTTATCAAAAACAAATGAGCATGGATAGTCATCTATTAATCTGGATACTGATAGAAGATTCTTCTTTATATCATGGACAATTAGCACATCATTTAGAGGCAATGAATTCATTTCAGTATGTAGTAATGTATTACCAATATAGGTGATAGGCAAACATGATCCATCACCAATCATAATAGTGTCATAACCAGTATATGTAGAAGGATTCTGAAGTATACCAGGATTGGCTGTGATATGTGCAGTTGCACCAGTGTCTGGATACCACTCACTTCCTTTGGAGTCTTCGAGATGTATTGTTGCTAGAGCTGTTGAGATTTCCTCAGCTTGATAGGAATTATCAAAACGATACCAGCAATTAAAGCATCATGTCCTGGTCTCTTGCAAATTTGACACTCTAATCTCATGCTGTCAGCTGATTTTTCATCCTGTAAATCCTTAGACAAGTTTAGATTTGAAGTGGGATAGGATCTTGTTTCTTGATATCTCTGTGAGGAATCAGTATAAGGGTGAAATCCTGGATTAGAAACAAAACCAAAGGGGTTGTAGAATTTCTTAACTTTCTGACCCTCTTGTATGTAATTGATATTATTTGGTCTGTAACTTGAATCGTTTCCAAGATATCTAAAGCCACGACCTTTGTTGTTAAGAAATCTTCCTCTTCCAAAGCTACGGCCTCCACGACTGTTCACCCTTAAAGTTCCAAAACTAGAATTGTACTGCATAGGTTCTCTGTCAAGTTCTTCCCTTTGTTGAACTTCTGTTCTTCTTTGACTATAATACGCCAGATTGGGATTGTATGAACTCAATGAGTACCTTTGTAACCTCACTTCAAACCTTTCTAGCTGAGATATCACCTCATCATAGTTTGGTTGAGGTTTTAAACAATAGATGGTGGTTTTAAAATTCTCATACTCAGGATCCTAAACCCTCCAAAACTCTAAATAGCTTTGTTATTTCATCTATAGGCTTCCCTATAGCATTGAGTTGATCATAGATCGATATATATTCTCTAAGATACACAGCCAGAGATCGATCTCGTTTATGACAAGCTTGCAGCTTTCCTCTCAACTCAAATTCCCTAGCCATAGACTTTTGTGTAAATCTATTGAGCAGGGTTTGCCATACCTCATAAGATGTTTCTAAGCCAATGATTATGCTCAGAATGTTTTCAGAGACAGCTCCGCTTATCCAGGATGATATCAGCTGATCAGTCTTTATCCAATCAGTGTAATCTGGGTTTACAACTTCAGTTTCACACCCTTCTATTTCAATCTGCAGCATTAAAGGAGGTGATGGAATTTCACCATTAATGAAGCCAAAGAGTTCTTGGCTTCTCAAAAATCTGTGGATCTGTGCTTGCCATAAAAGGAAGTTATCTTCGGCAAGTTTGATTGTGACATCCTGAAATTCGACCCTGTTTCGATAAAATGAAATGTGCATTTCGTCGACGTGCCTATGGTCCTTTTTCTCTGAGCTGATCACTCACGAGTTAGCTAACCTATTGGGTGAAGCCGTTAAGGGATATAACCGCGGTAAAATCCCTAAAAGCTACCTAATTGGTTGGATTGGACTAAAATCGCGTCCGGTCGATTTTAATCATGAAATTTAATTCGGTTTTGGGAATCGAATATTCGGACGTGTCACAATTCATTTTTAGGACCGTCTCATCGTCTATCAATTTATTGCCGAGTCCGAAATTTCAAGAAAGAAATTATCGGAGGAAAAATCGAAGACCGGAAGAAAATAAAGAGGGAATGAGAAAAGGAAATACTAGAAATAAGAAAATTGGGTTTTCTTATTAAAGTATTATTTTCTTTCCCTTTTTCTTTTCTCTTTTTCTCTCTCTCTCTCTCTCTCTCCTCTCCCCTCCCCTTCGTGCGCAGCCCTCCCCACCGCCGAATGCCCCTTGCCAAATTGAAATTGGCTTCTCTTCTCTCTCTCTCTTCCTTTTACTTTTGACCAGTCAAATCCTCTTATCTCTTCTCTCTCTTGTCCCTTCTTCTCTCTCCTCTCTCTTCTCCCCCACTCTCCCTCGTAGCCGACTTCTTCTTCTTCCTTCTTCTTTGTGCGAACCCGAAGCTGAAGAAGACGAAGCGGCAGCCACCGTCGTTTGAAGACGGGAGCAGCTCCGCCGCTCACCGCCCGCCTCCGCTTCTCCCTCGCCCCCTCGGCTGTTGTCGCCACCCCCCTTCTCCTCTTCTGTTTCGTGCGATGACCAGCGAGACAAAAGCGGAAGTAGCCGCGGACGTCGCCTGAAGACCAGCCGCCGTTGCCGCCGCACCGGAGCCGGACCACCCGCGTGTCCGTTGCTCGCCGCCGTCCTGCCGTCCGCGCGCGTCCCCGCGTCCATCGCTTGCTACCGTCCCTACCGTGCGACCTAGTTTATGTTCGGCCTCTGTTCAGCCACCGTGAGTGGCTGAGTAGGTCGCCGGAGCCGCCGTGCAGCCTCGTCGGACCGCCGCCTATCTTCCCGACCTCTTGCCGCCCCCAACCCTCTCTCTTTCTCTCTGTTTTGCAGCTGATCCAGCAAACCCACGAAATGGGTTTCCAGCGGCTTTAGGCCCGCTTTTGGGCCGTTTCCGGGCCCCGGATCCGTGAGTCGCTTTGGGAAGAATCGTTCCTTGCGTCGCCGCCGTCGGATTGATCCAATTTGCGCGATTTGGTGAGTAATCTCACTAATCCTGGATTAGTTGGCTAATTATGCTTAAGGTTGGTTTAGTTTTAATTAATTATGTTTAGGTTGTTAGATTTAAATAAATTAGCAATTATTAGTCAATTGTGATGTGATTTAGATAAATTGATTGTGCAATTAACAAGTAGACGTGGTCTACTAATTATTGGAAGTGCCTCGGGATTTTTCCCGACCCTTAGTGGGCTCCAATTAGGCTTTTCGGGCCTAAGTGGAATTTTTAGTATTTAAATATTAATTTTCGGAATTAAATTAAATAATTATTTATTTTCCGAAAATTCAACTGAATGGCTCGGGACCGGAAAATTATGCTGATGACCGTGGTGAAGTCCGTTTATTTAATCGGGCTTTGTTTTGAGCTAAATTGAATTTTTTTAATATTAATTATTTAATTTTCGAAATTAATAAATAAATTAATTATTTTCGGAAATTAAGAAATTGATGGCCGAAGACCGAAATCTCGTGCTGATTGTCGTGGCGCAGTCCGTTTATTTATTTGAGCTCCACGTTGTATGGAATTGAATAAATTGTGATATTTTAGGGATTTACCCTAAATTGATTGGAATTGATTGAGATTGAATTGTTGATTGGTAAATGGCCAAGTATGTTTATTCAGCATTTATAGTGCTTTGTTGAGTTGTAAAGTGAGTAGAATGACGAGAGTGAATCAGAAGTACTCTGGGATTGAACCAATCAGACACGGTGTATGGACCTACGTGGTTCGGTGATTGGGACATCACTGGCGAAAACGACGCCTTAAAGAACGCACGTATCGGTCTAGTACATACATTATTATGGACCTACGTGGTTCGGTGATTGGGATATCACTGGCGAAAACGGCGCCTTAAAGAACGCACGTATCGGTCTAGTACTCATATTGTTATAGGCATGTATGGTTCGGTGACTAAGGGTGTCACTGGCGAAAATGGCGCCTTAAAGAGCGCATACACTTGTCTATTAAATACATTGTTATAGGCATGTGTGGTTCGGTGATTATGGAACTCACTGGCGAAAACGGCGCCTTAAAGAACGCACACAATTGTCTATTGAGTACATGGTTATAGGCATGCGTGGTTCGGTGATAAGGGCGTCTTGGCGAAAACAGCGCCTTAAAACGCACGCAATTGTCTATTGATCAAATCATTGTAGGCATGTGTGGTTCGGTGATTTGGGATATCCTTTGCCGAAAACGGCGCCTTAAAAACGCACACGAGTTGTCTAGTGGATATGTCACCTTGGCGAAGTTGACGCCCGAGAGCATTGATGTGGCTCTGTGACCGAGTACTCGATGAAAGAATATATGGTGTGGAATCAATGACCTAGAATGGTCCGTCTGACATGTAATCGACTAGGTCGATTGATCCTTGCTTTGATTTGATGTTGTGAATTGATTGACTGAATGGAAATGACCGTGAGTGGTCTTGTTGGCATATAATCGACTAGGTCGATTTGATCGATGCTTCGATCGGTGATATGATTGCTTGGGTGCTTATTATGAATTGTACTGACTTGCAGGTGGGATCTGAGGCCAAGGTAAGTCTTCTGCCCTGTGCGTGTTTAGGCAGCCTATAGTATAATAGTTTACTAATCGGGCTTAGTGGGGTAGAACTCGCTGAGACGTAGTCTCATCCCAGTTTGGGGAAAACCATTTCAGGACCCCGCTGAAGAGTTGAGAAGGAGGAATCTGAGAAGGAGGACTCGGAGGCGAATCTTAAGGAGAAGGATTTTTGGAGGAAGAAGGCAATCCTGAGAGGGGCCTTGAGTACGGCCCAGTTTGTCTAAGTTTCTGTCTTCTTTTGAGATCTCCATTTTGATATGAATAGTTTTGAAGTGGTTTGTGTTTTGTATAAAATTTTGGTTATAAATTTCAATATGAAAAATATGGCCCTACTTTTCTATCCCATCATTTTATTGTCTGGGGATTTTAACTGCTTCCGCATGTGCTTAAAAATTGAAAGGGTTGGCGATACATTGTCCTGGGATATCGCATTATAAAATCGACCAAATAGAAGGATGTGCACGTGCCCGAGGATCGGGGCGTGACATTGATTGTGACAAAATTAGAGATATTCACATGTATTGGGAAAGGATGCTTCTGTGTTCTTGCTGCCATTATTCTATTCTCTCAGCTTTGAAGAAGATGTAACGACAATGATATTATGATAGTAACCTCAATTACCGTGATACTGCAATCTGCTGCAACTTCAGTTTCTTCACTTTGATTCGATGAATGATTGCTGAATAGGCCTTTCTAATAGGTATGATCTACTGCTCCGATACCATGTGAAGATGAAGAAACAGAATTGAAGAACTGACGAACTAGAAAAATGTGAAGATGAAGAGATATGTCGAAGAACTGAAGATCAATCAAGAAGCTTTGAATTCTTCTATTTCAATACGATTGTAATACAGAATCTGTATATCTCGAATCATCAAAGAACAAAGAAGATTTATACTTCTAAACTTCTCACACGCTCTTTCTCTCTATCTCTCTTCTGTAAAAATACAGAGCATTCATTTACAGGAATCTTCTATCTATTTTCTACCTACATTCACTAAAAATAAAGATGATTCAGCTAAGACTACTTATATATCTTTTCCTATCAAAGAAGATGAGGATACAACAAAAAAACTGATTTTAACAAGACTGTTTTTCAATCTGTTTCAATTCTCAACTGAATAACTGCTCACGAGTCTTCATGAGTTGGCAATCCGTGTCAGTCTTCATCACAAATTCTTCACCATTGATGACGATCCATATCAACCTTCATCGCGATCATTTATTTGAGTTGTCGTGTCTTCTCCAGTCTGTGTTACTCACTTTGTTGCTTTGCAGCTCTTCCTTCTCTCTAATATCAGCCTCTGTTCTTTCTCCTTTAATATCAGTCTTCACCCTCTTTTCCCTGTTATCAATGTCAGCAGCATAGGTAGTTGGTACAGTTGGTGTTTTTGATTTATATTCCTTAACATCAAATACAATTAATGTTATTTTCCATATTACTAGTTGTTACCTTCCAAAGTCCGAGAGCATAAACACTCTCTCACCTTCGCGCTCACATGGTGGCTGCTCCATAAACCCTAAACCCTCTCATCTCATCTACTACCCCCTAATCTTCATAGACTTATCAAATCATTTTAGCCTTCTCAGTTTTTTCTCTCTAGATGCTGAGTCCTTTCTCATCGGCCTTTGGAACTCTCCCAATTTTACATCAATCGACACACAGCCTCTCTCGTAGAGCTTGCTTCCAATGGAAGAGGATGATGATATTAGAGTTTACTTAAGTTTCAGCCGGCAATGGATGGAGTGGTTTCTAGGTATAAATTAAAGGAATGCTGTCTCACTCTATTGGGAGACTGTTCTCAAATCCTACCGTGAATTTCCAAGCCTTTGTAAATACAATGAAAAGAGCCTGGAGAAATGAAGATGTAGTTTCTGCCGGTTGTGTTCTGGCCTTTTTGCATTTATGTTTAAAACTGAAGGAGACAAAAACAGGGTTTTGGAATCTGGTCCATGGTCTTTCGCGGATCACCTCGTGTTGCTTAAATCGTGGGAACCCAATGCACCTCCTCATCATTGATAGAACATGTTTTTTTTCCCCGGTTCAACCCTGACACAGAGCAACGATTTTGCTGCATTCGAGAAGCAAGATGTACTTAGAAGGGAGGTTAGCAATAAGGATTGGTGTCCAGCAAATTTAGGAGTAAAATAATATTTTAATTTATCTTATTATTATATTTCATTCTCTTTTCTTTCTCTCTCTCTTTTTTTTTTTTTTCTTTTCTCTTCATTTCCCATTACACGAGTCATTGACTTTTTAACGACTAACCATGAAGGTCAGGATTGTTATAGTGTGACGCGGACAGAAGAAGGATCGGATCTCTCCACAGCATTAACAACATATATACGTCAAAGAACCGTATCCATAACAAGTATCAACACTCTCTCCGCTCATCTTCCACTTGGCCTTCTTTATTGATGATGCTTTTCTTTCCGTTACTCGTCTTCCAATCGAGTTATTCGGAAAGGAGCACCGTTGGTCGACAAAGGCCAAGTGGAAGATGAGCGGAGAGAAAGAGCGTGTTGATACTTGTCATGGATACAATTGTTTGACACATGTATATTTTGTTAAAGCCGGTAGAGATCCAATCCTTTTGCTCCTCTCCGTGTCAAATGCAAAAATAATCCCGACATTAATATTTAGTTTTCAAAAAGTCAATGACTCATGTACTGGAAACTAAGAGAAAAGGGGAAAAAAAGAAAGGAAAAAGAAGAAGAAAAACAAATAAATGAGAAGTCGAAATGAGACGTCCAATTGATTTGCTGTTAAAGGGATAAATTAAAAATGTGATTCATAAATTTAGAGGACACCAATCCTTATTACTAACCTACCTTCCAAGAACATCTTATTTGGATGAGACCTCAAGTGTAGGAAAATTGTTGCTCTACGTTAGGGTTGGACCGGGTGAAAAAGAATATATTTTACTTCCTGCTTTGAGCAAATTGCTTTCGCAGAAGTTGTTAGTAGCCGAGTACAGCTCCTAATATGATATCATTGGGTGGTCAATTGAAGGAGAGCTTTTTTACTAGTGTTTGATGCCTTCTAAGCAAGCAAATGACAACGACTGAAAGTATAGCTGATATAGTTGGCACCATAATGTATAGTAACTAGAGCCGCTTATCCTTTGATGATTTCTTTCCATTTACTTTGCACGGTGGGGCTTGAAAAATTGCATTTTACAAAGTGCTTCATTCCCAATGAATGAGAGAATCGACATATTTCCAAAGGGTCCACCAATTGGAATCTCTCCCGATATCTTATTAAAGGACAAGTTCAATTTTTTTCAGATATGTAAGTCCTTCCGAGGACTTGGGTATCATTTGTATGACTCTTTGTAGGAGAGATTGAGGAAAACCTATCCTCTGAGGTTACTGATCAATTGCGGTGTCAATCCTTGAAATGAATTCCTTAACAAGTCAAGAGAAGGACGGGTCTTTAACTTCTTGATTAAACTCGGTATGGCGCCTTTAAGTCAATCCAAGAAAGATCAATGCTTTCTATAGCTGTCATTTTCCCCATCTGATCTGGTAGTCCTCCATAGAAAGAATTGTGATAGATTGATTAATATGAGTTCTTGAAGGCTTCACAGATTGACCATTTGTTTCCAATGCAATTCAAGATAGATACCAATATCCTATTTTGCTGGAGCAGCAACTCTCCAAAACCGGTCAAGTTGCATATCTCATTAGGGATCAGTCCCTCGATATGGTTGTTATCATGGTATGGCCTTTATAGGCTTTTTAGTCCCCCAATAGATGATGGGATGTTGCTGTTTATATCTTTATCGCTCAACTATAGAAAGTCAAGCTCATCAAGAAACCGATTTGGTTGGGAATGTGACCGACATTTGGGAGCGACTAGAATTCGTAGGGAACTTGAGAAGTTATTGAGAGATTTCGGTATGGAACCACGAAGCCAGTTTTCTTCCGGAAACAAGGTCTGCAGGGACTGGTAATTAGATAAAGCAGAGATAAATCCGAGCTCTGAACCATAAGTCTCTCCTGTTAGCTGATAGACTGAACTGCGAAGTATATGAGGTTCTTTAAGCTGCCCAAAGCCATTTGACTAGAGCTCCCCCGGACGAATGTGGTAAGGTTTTGTGATAACTGGGAAGAGTCCGCATGTTGCTTCGACTATAAGAATTGCTTCACCATTTCAACTATTAGAAGGTATTTTTATAATCCTAACTCTGTCTTATAAATTTATATACAATGCATGATGTGCTGCTCTCATTTGATAAAGCTTTCGGTGGGATAAACATGGTTAAACATTGTTTTTAACTTTTACTTCTACTTGTAAATTTTGAGAGTTGACTTTTATTTATTGTTATTCACCTTAATGATTTTGAGTTACACATATTTATATTTGAAATCTATTTAGAGTCGTGTAAAATCTTTTGGTAAACTTTTGAAAGAAAATAGTTTTTTAAATTCAGAAACACCGTTGTGAATACTTTCGATAAGTCCATCCAAGCATGTCCAGGCATATCTGAGTTTTTTTTGTAATATTTGTTATTACAATCAATGCTCCATACAAATGAAAATACTGAAATATATAGGATATTCACTTATATCATAAAAAACGACGCTTTGTATAGTCATTAGAGATAAATTGTAATGGTATGTTCAGTGTAATGGACAATATTGTAATTTAAATATTATTACAAACTAATTGCACAAAGATCTCATTTAATTTGAATGAAAATTCCTTGTTTCCTTGGTTACGGAGGTGGAAACTCAGCTTCAAATACCCTGTAAGCCCCATAAACTATTTAGGAAAAAACACCTTGGATTTGTGCAATAGCCTTGGAACAGAGTAGTTTGCACACGTTGAATGGATAATAAGTGGTTCTTGAATTGGGAATCCCTCAAGTGCACCAGTCACATGTTCACCCTTAATATAGGTAGAGCACTACAATAGATAAAGCACTCCCTTCCGGGTGCCACTGCTAGTAGCACACGGCAACATGGTTGTTAAACTTGTGGTTCAGATTGTACGATCAATGACCTACGATCCCAAATCTACTAAACGATCCCTATCACTCGAAAAATGGATTAAAGATAAAACCATTTTAGATTGCCCGTCAAGATCTTAAAATTTTATTCCTGCACGTTAAACCACAAAAGTAGCCCATACAAAAATTAAATTTGGGCCAAAATTAGCAATGCCCAGCCTAAAATATTTAATCCGAAACTCCAAATATCACTTAAGCGACAAACTTGTTGGTAGTAATAAAAATGATTTGTGTTTGATAATGAATTCGATGAGGAAGGTCGATGGGCCAGTTACAATCTCAACCAAGATGTCGAGATGACAGCTGACGATTTATTCTAGGTTTTCTTATAAGTATTTTTTTTGTGCCTTTTATGTCATACTAATAAATTTTCTTTATTTGTTTTGTGTTGCGTTTGTTAACTTTTTGATACGAAAATGACATTATTGAACGATAATGTAATTTAAAATAGTGGTGGTAAAGTTTTCCAGTGGAGACCTATTTTTAATACCACTAAGGTCTTGTTCAATTTATTTTGAGTTACAATAAGGTGGGTGGTCTTGTAGATTAGCTAGTGATTATACTAAAAATAGGGACTTTAAAAAGTCTGTATGGCGATCCATAAGCCGAAACTATCGAGGCTCTGTTGAATGTCGCAATGAAGAATTAGTTCTAAACATTCATTTCGACATTCTGACATCGAGACGGGTGTTATACCTTCCGTAGTCAGACATGAGTTGAGAATCTTGTTGGGTCAAATGTCAACGCATGAAAATGTTGTAGCGATTTTAATTGTTTTTCTCCGATTCAGAAAGCTCAGAAGATCAGAAACTTTATAGCAGATGGCTATACGCAATGCCATGAAAACGAAATGACCGTGTACAAACTAAGATGATACTATGCCCCTATTCTACGTACTACTCTTCTCCGATTCAGAAAGCTCAGAAGATCAGAAACTTTATAGCAGATGGCTATACGCAATGCCATGAAACCGAAATGACCGTGTACAAACTAATATGATACTATGCCCCTATTCTACGTACTGCTCTTCTCCGATTAAGAAAGCTCAGAAGATCAGAAACTTTATAGCAGATGGCTATACACAATGCCATGAAAACGAAATGACCGTGTACAAACTAAGATGACACTATGCCCCTATTCTACGTACTGCTCTCCACCTTATTTTCTTATCAAGGAAGTGACAACTTGATCTTGTTGAGCTTAACCATGATAGTTGTCATGTCCATTCTTTCCTCAGGCAAGTCCTTTGAACATTCTAGTCCTAACTCTAGGATTGATGAAATTATGCTCTCAAGTTCCGAAAGCATCAGATCTTCATGTTTCGTGCTAATGAGTTTGCCATCCATGATGTCAAGCACTCTGTTTGGAATCGCTGCACCTACCCAGAACCTCAAGCTCATATCCGCATTGAACATTTCATTGGTTGGCTTCTTTCTGGTCATCACTTCCAACAACAATATGCCGAAGCTATAAACATCTCCTTTTGTCGAGACTTTTCCTTCCAAACCATACTCTACAAGCAACATTTTTTGTGAAAAAATAACATCAGAGATTGATCTTTTTTCTTTTTGGGGCATAAATAATAAGATCAAGAGTCATATGAGTGTTAATATATCTCTATTATATTATACAATTATACTAGCAATCAAAAGCCCAAATTAGCTAAAATTTGGCAAATGTACCTGGAGCAACGTATCCGATTGTGCCGAGAGTTTGGGTTTGTGTTTCAAGCTTGTTCTCAGCCAAAATCTTTGAGATTCCAAAGTCGCAGACTTGTGCAACTAGGTCCTCGTTTAGAAGAACATTGCTAGGCTTCAAATCGCAGTGCACAATGGGTTCCGGTTGGCCATGGTGGAGATAATCGAGTGCCGTAGCGATGTCTACCATTATCTTCACTTGCTGATGGAGACCCAAGTTGTAGTTGTTGGAATAAAGCCACTTCTCCAAGCTCCCATTGGGCATGTATTGCAGCACCAAAGCTCTCAGATCGGCATTCGTGCAGGTGCTAATCACCTTGACTAGATTCCGGTGTCGGATCTTGCGGAAAACCTCGCATTCTACATCGAAACTTTTTAGGGCACCTTCAATGTGGAGATTCAATACTTTGATTGCAACATCCATCCCATTGGCTAGAGTTCCTTTGTATACAGAGCTAAAGCTTCCCACTCTAAGCAAATTGCTTTCGCTAAAGTTGTTAGTAGCCGAGCAAAGCTCCCGATATGATATCATCGGGTGGTCAATTCCAGGTGGGTTCTCCACCAAAACTGAAGCTTTTTTGCTAGTGTTCCCATGCTTTCTAAGCAAGCAAATGACAAAGACTAAAAGCACAACCGATACAATTGGCGCCATAATGTATAGTAAATGGAGCTGCTTGTCTAATTTCTTTCCATTTACTTTGCAACATGGGACTTGAAAAATAGCATTTCCACAAAGTGCTTCATTCCCAATGAATGAGAGAGCTGAGAAATTTCCAAAGGGCCCACTATTAGGAATTGCTCCTGATAGCTTGTTAAAGGACAAGTTCAAATTTTGCAAAAATTTAAGTCCTTCCATGGACTTAGGTATTGCGCCAGATAACTCATTGTGGGAGAGATCAAGGAAGTCCAACCCTTTAAGGTTGCCGATTGATTGCGGTATCAATCCTTGAAATGAGTTCCCTGACAAGTTGAGAGAAGCAAGGCTCTCCATTTCTTCGATGGAACTTGGTATGATGCCAGTAAGTTGATTCCAAGAAAGATCAATGCTGTTCATTGCTCTCATTTTTCCTATTTCAAGTGGTAGTCCTCCATTGAAAGAATTGAGTGATAGATTGAGGAAGATAAGTTCTTGAAGGCTCCACAGACTAACTGGTATAACTGATGTCATGTTATTCGAACTTAGGAGAAATTTTTGAAGACTGCTGAGGTTTTCAATGCAATTCGGGATCGATCCCGATATCCTATTTTGCCAAAGCACCAATTCTCCTAAATTTGGCAAGTAGCATATCTCATTGGGGAGTGGTCCTTCGAGATGGTTGTTATCAAGATATAGCCTTTGCAAGCTTTCTAATCCTCCGATCGACGATGGGATGTTGCCGACTAGATTGTTATAGCTCAATGCTAGAAAAGTCAATCTCTTCAAGAAACCTATTTCCTCGGGAATGCGACCTCTTATTTGAGAATCTCGAGCGAGTAGAGTTCGTAAGGAACTGGAGAAGTTTTTGATAGATTTTGGTATGGAGCCGTGAAGCGGGTTTTCTCCCAGATCCAAGGTTTGGAGAGATTGGCAATTTGATAAGGCAGATAGAAAACTCAGCTCTGAATGATAAGGCTCTCCTGTGAGCTGATTTGACGAAACCGCGAAGCTTCTGAGGTTCTTCAAGTTGCCCAAACTCATGGGTATCGGTCCGCTAAGTTGATTTAAAGCAGCATTGAAAATAATTAGGTTCGTATAATTCGAAATATATTGTGGGATGTTGCCGCCAAGGCTATTTAGTGATAGATGGACTTCTTCCAAATTCGGAAGGCTTAGTTCGCTACTTGAGGGAAGGCTTCCGGAGAGTGAATTGTCCATCAAAGAAAGCTTTCGTAGCGAAGAAATGTTAAAAATCTCTTGAGGCACTTCGCCCGTTAGCAGATTTCCCTCAAGGATCATTAAATTCAAATTGACCAACTTGCCAATCTCACTCGGAATGTCACCTCCTATTTGGCCATCAGGTAAGCTCAAGATGCGCAAGCTCGACATGTTGCCAATGGTTCGAGGAATCGCGCCAATCAAGTTGTTACCACCAAGATAGAGTTTTTGCAACTTTTGCAAGCTGTCTATGTCTCGAGGAATGCTTCCCTGAAAACGATTGCCTGCCAATGACAACGTGAGAAGCTCTTTGCATTGGGTTAGCGTCTCTGGTAGCAGGCCACTGAATTGGTTAAGAGGCAGTGCAAGTATTTGAATGTTACGCCAGCGGTAGCAAAGATCGGAGGGAAGACTTCCAGAGAGATCATTGCGCATCAAAATGACACTCATGAGCGATTTATTGAAAAGTGCTAATGGAATCGAACCTGTGAGAGTGGCGTTGGCCAATGTAATGACCTGCAATGTGGATATATTGCTCAGGAAGCTTGGAATTTGACCCCGTAAGTCATTTGAGCTAAGGTCCAGTTGTTGCAACTTAGGGAAGGCGCTGAATTCTCTTGGTATGCTGCCCGTTAGCCTATTCATCGCAAGCGACATGACTTTGAGGTTTTGGCATCGGGCTAAGTGAGGAGGAATATTTCCTTCAAACTGGTTCACATCAAGTACAAGTTTCTTTAGACGGCGTAAACGACCGATTTCTATTAGAATCGTGCCAGAGAAGTTGTTGTTGCGGAGATCAAGAGAAGCTAGGAAAGAAAGATTGCCTAGGTAGGGAGAGAGTCTTCCTTGGAGATCCATGTGCGAGAGGTCTAAAGCTGTAACTCTCTGCTTGCGATTGTTGCAAACGACACCAATCCATTCACAAAACTTTGCTTCAGTGGTCCAGTTGCCACCTTTGATTGTGTTTGTTGGGTCGATTTCAATCGTTGATCTAAAGTGGAGGAGAGCCACTTGATCAGTGAAGTTGCTGGAACAGGAGATGGGCTGAAACATCAAAAGGGAAGCCAACATAACATCAAGAAATGCAATAAAGATGAACTTCTCCATAATAAATAGAGTATCTTTTGATTGCATCAATAGACAGTTCGCTAATATGGACCTGCTCTTAGTATTTAATATCAAAGCAAACCAAATGATTGTCTCAATTTTTAAAAATGAAAACAATGGAAAGAAAGACTAACTATCAAATAATGCCCCTCGATCATGTCTAATTCGGTAAATGGCTTGTTCTTTACGTCTACATGTTCACACTTACTTTCAACTCTGTGAGAGTACAAGTGGACCTTTTGACTAATGCTCCAAGGAATAAATGTGAAAGGTTTTGTGATAACTGTCATGACCTCCCCGCTTGAGTGATGTTAAATATCTCATCGGAAGTTGATTGACTGGAAGTATCTATTACTGGAATAGATAATAATACTAGTAGTCTGTCAACTTTTATTCATGCGTTATGTCATATTGAACTTTCAATCGATTCAATTAAATCACTTTTGATTTATGTGAAATGTCATCCGGTAACTTTCAATTGGTCTAATTAGATCCCCTACTATATTTAATGTGTTTATTGTCATCCTTTCATTAATTAATTTATATGAAATGCATCGTGGACACCAATTTGATAAAACTGATGTTGATGGAGCAAATTACGTGGGTTTGGGGCGTGTCATGTTGACTATAAATTGCAAAACTATAATACCCGTTCCTTAAATATGTGCACTATTCATTCTGACGACATTTTCTTTCCTCAAAAAACATTATCATCCAGTGGACTCTCCTCAACAGCGATGAAAAGGACAAGGTAATGGCTTCAAGGACCCCCGCGGGTCGCAGCTCGTCTGTTTAATTTACAGTGAGGGTGGGCTCCATGGAAGTGTACTTTATTTTTATTTTTACGTGTCGATGCCCAAATGCCTCGCACCCCCAATTCTCTCTGTATTTTTATCTTTTCCTAGAGGGGGAGTACCCTCTTACAATTTTACATCCCGATGATCTGAAATCCGGATTGAACCAAGATAAAGCTATTTAAGGACATTTTTAGGTCTAACCTATACAAAATGCACAGAAAACTTAGCTCTTTTCTTTAGGCATACTGAAAAATCCTCCCCCATTCTCAATTTGACATGACTTCGATTGAAAGCTTGAACAAGAGTAAGACCACCTTAATTATATAAAGAAAAGGGTTTTGTCCTGGTTTGTAAGCTGTTCTAAAATACTAGTAGAATTCCCGTGCATGTGCTGCACGGGTTTCAACTTCTTCTTCTTCTTTTTTAATGAAAAATTGCTTGAAAGTATTAAATCGAAACCCAGTGTTGATTTTGGTCCTCTCACTTTGAACTAATAATTTATGGTAACTTCGAATTTGATGTCTCAAGTGTAACATTCCAATGCATGACACTGATGAGTTATGAAGGCTTGCGTCATTTATATGAGATCCAAGAGGCTTAGCCGGGAGGCAACGTCAATTTTCTTTTTCTCCTCAAACTTGACATTTCAATGCCCAATAATCAAGACCTATTTTTCTTTTGACCTAGCTGGGTTAGCATTCTCGAATTTAATAGGTTGTTATAGCGGATTAACCCTTTCTTTAAGTATAATGCAGTTCTTTGGCATGCAATTGCTTTTAAAAATATGCCATAGTCATGTGTCAAGGGAAATTGTACCAAAAGTCTCATCTAATATATGAAGTGGAATCGAGGAGTAAACCTTTCAATTGCTGCAATAAGTCCTATGAAAATGGAAAAGTATAATGGAGTATTAAACCATTCCGTGGTTGTAAATTACACCGTGTAATCAAGTCATAAAGTCCTAAGCCTATACTAACAAGTGAAATAAAAGGTTGCCGCATAGGCTTTGAGTGCTATTTGGGCTAGTTTCAACATTTCTCCATGGAAAAGACTTGATTTTACTTTTTGCAAAGTTGGTCACTTGATTGCGCTCGTCAAATAATTAGGACTCAAATGCATTCTATGCAAAAATCTAAGATTTCTAATGCACTTTTTTTGTTATGTTGGTACAGAGGGATTTCTTGTAGGTGGCGATTTATTTTTTAAGTACGGCACTTGAAATACCTTAAGATTTCTGTACATATTGGCTCGAAAAAGGTGAGGGGATGATTTTACCAAATAAGTTAATTTTTAACTTGAATATAGGTCATTACGGTTGAATTATAAATAAGCAAAGCAAATTTGCTTGAAAAGTGAAGACCCACATGGGACTCCTAAAACAGATTTCGAGGCTTATTTGTCTTTCAACTGAATCTTTCACGGAAATTACACGAGTCTATCTTTTCTTTTAAATATTGTAAAAGTAAGATTTGGTTAAAAAGAAAGCCATTAACCATATGTTCTTTCTTTTGGAGTTTCTTTCTCGAGTAATTTTTTTTTTTTTTGCCACATGGAGTACTAAAGAAGAAAGTCATTGACAGTGGTTGAACCTCAATCATCTAGACCAATTCATGTGAAATATTCAATCTTACAATTTATTGCTTAATACATTAACATTTTAGATTTCATTAAATATCTTCATCTATCGAAAACCTTTATGTTATGGTACATAGGGATTTTGTTGGACAAACTAGTAACATTTATTGTCTGGCATGTGATGGGAAATGTCCATGCAAAATGGACAAGAGTTTTGAAAAGAAAGGTACTAATTGCCCCACTAATGACTTTAATTGGGAGCCGAGCTCATTCTTTTAGAAATGATGCCTTCTTCGCTACATGTGACACGGGCAAGTAACGTGCATCGTGGGAAGTAATTGAAATGATAGTTCAAACACTAAAAGAAAAAAGAAAAAAAAGTCATGTACGAATGTATCGTGTGTGAAATCATTGAATGGAAATTACAAATAGTCAAAAAGTTAACTATTTTAGAAATTGATCAACTACCAAATGAGCGGTGACAAATATGAGTCATGGACAATGTATGTTCATAGCAACCCATGGACAATGTATGTTCATTAAACAAGTCATCGCAATCACACATATGTACACACTTATAAGCGGCTGTTTTTCATCATGATCAACATTTCAAGTGACATGAAGCAAGTAAAGTGCAGTGGGAAGTAATTGAAACGACCGTTCAAACAATTGAAGAAATTTTTTTAAAAATGTCCTATACAGGTTTATTGCGTGTGAAATTGTTGAATTCAAATTACAAGTAGTCAAAAAGTTAATTGTTTAAAAATCAAACAACTAGATAAGTGGTGACAAATATGATTTGTGTAGTCAAAAAGTTACATAGCTACCCATAGGCTATGTAAGTTGGTCAAACAAGTCATCGCAATCAATAATTGTGTAATTTCACGTGTACATACACACTTATTAGTGGTTGTTTTTTCATCGTGATCAACATTCCAATCAGATGAGCAAGTGGCCAACACCTTCCAGCACTTGATATCAGCACAGTCCATTATTCATAATCAAGACGTTCTCATTATCACAAGTGTTGGTGCTGTCCATGGTAAAACCATATGAAATGACTTGCGATATGATCCTTCAAAGTATGTCAACCTCCAAAGACTTCTAGTCGAGGAAAGATTGACCATGCGAGGTCAAAGTCTTCTGAAATACTTATCATATTAGACTTGTTCTCCTCTTGTCAATATCGTAATCAGTGATGAAAGATTGACTATGGTATCCTCAAGTCTATCATATGACACTTGTTCTCCTCTTGTCAATATATTCATTAGTTTTCATTGAGCTCACACAGGTCATCGGTAGCACCACAGTCCTCCACCTCATCTGATTTCGGCAACGGCTCTTGACAACAATATGCTACTCCAGATAACGATCTAGCGTAACTATCAATCTACTCGAACTCGTAGTTGCTGAGTTTGATTCGGATTAGTATATATTATTTCATGGAATTATGGAATTTCACGTGCACTCTAGCAAAGTAAGCTTAATTCACGGAAGAAAAGGATACGTAAATTACACGAGTCTACCTTTCAAATTCTTCTTCCGTGATTGAGGGAAGTTGGAGAATACTTCAATCACGTCCCACGCATATCTTCACTTTTAAAACAGGGACAATATGAAGTGTCTCATGGGAAGTTGACTGATTGGAGGTTTCTATGGCTAGAAGAGATAATGATATCAATAGTCTATCAACTTTTATCCATGCATCATGTTATATTGGAACTTCCAATTGATTCAATTAAATTACTTTTGATAAATGTGAAATATCAACCCCAACTTTCAGTTGGTGTAATTAGATCCATAATGTATTTCATATGTTTATTGTCATCATTTCATTAATTAATTTAAATGAAATATGTCATGGATAACAATTTTATAAAGCTGATGTTTGATGGAGAAAAATATGTGGACTTTGTGCGTGTCATGGTGACTTTAAATTGTAAAACTATAATATCAGCTCCTTTAGTATGAGCGCTATTCACTCCGACAACATTTTCTTTCTCAACACGCATTATCATCCGGTGGATAATGGCTTTGAAATCTCTACTATTAAAATGGAAAACTTCATTATTCTCTTTTGAAGCATAGTGAAAAATCCTCCCTCACTCTCCATTTGACGTGATTTCGATTGAAAGCTTGAAGAAGAATAAGTGCACCATTAATTTATATAAAGTAACGGTTTTGTCCTGGTTTAATAGCTTTTCTTTAACACTAGTAAAATTCCCGTTGGCTGCACGGGTTCTAGCTTTTTATCTTATTGAAAAATTGCCTTAAAGTACTAATTTGAAACCTAGTGTTGATTTTGGTCCTCTCACTTTGAACTAATAATTTGTGGAACTATTATTCATCTAATGCTTTTCAATACTTTAACGTCTTGATTTTTCCTTTAATAAATTTCTATTGAACTTGTCTCAGTACTATAATACAATAATTTGTAGTTTGACCTTGGATTATGCAGCTTTTTCATATATCAATAGGACACGTTTGTGCATGTTTGTTCATGTTTGATCGGAACGGGGGCAGCGAGGTGGTAACAGCAACAACGGCACGATGGGCTTCGTCGGATAAACAGTGAGCATCCAGGATGAGTTGGTAACTTATATCAAGAAGTGAAATTAAGGGTTGCCGCATAGGCTTCGAGTGCTATTTGGGCAAGTTTTGGCATTCTCCATGGAAAAGACTTTATTTTACTTTTTGCAAAGGTGGATGACTTGATTGCGCTCATCAAATAATTAGGACTCAAATGCATTCCGTGCAATGATTTAAGATTTTTGGTGCACTATTGTTGTTATGCTAGTGTAGAGGGATTTCTTCTAGGTGATGATTTGTTTTTAAAGCACTGCACTTGAAATTCCTTAAGATTTATGTACGGATTGGCTTGGAAAAGAGGAGGGGGGGATGATTTTACCAAATAAGTTAATTTTTAACTTGAATTTAGGTCATTGCGGTTGAATTATAAATAAGTAAAGGGAATTTGCTCGAAAAATGAAGACATACGTGGGACTCCGAAAACAGATTTTGAGGCTTATGTTGTCATTTAGCTGAATCTTTCTAGGAAATCACCCGAGTCTACCTTTCAAGTTCTTCTTTTCATTTAAATATTATAAGAGTAAGAATTTGGCAAGAAGAAAATCACAAACTGGGGACCAATAAAGAAGAAAGCCATCAACCATCTTTTAAGTTTTTTTTCTTTTTGCCACACAGACTGATAAAGAATAAAGTTATTGCCATGGTTGAACCTCAATCATCCTAACCAATTCATACAAAAATGCATTAATACTTGAGATTTCACTAAATATCTTCAACTATCTAAAACCTTTATGTGATGGTACATGGGGATTTTGTTGGACATACTAGTAATATTTCTTGTTTGGCATGTGATGGGATTTGTCCATGCAAAATGTACAAGAGTTTTACATTGAAAACTTGATAATTACCCCATTGATGACTTTAATTGGGAGCCATGCTTGTTGTTTGAGAAAATGATGTCTTCTTTGATACGCATGACACGGGGCAAGTAATCTGCATCATGGGAAGTAATTGAAACGATAGTTCTAGCACTTAAAGAAATATATATATAATAATAATAAAAAAAAAAAGGTGTATCGTGTGTGAATAGAAATTACAAGTTGTCAAAAAGCTAACTGTTTTAGAAATCAGGCTTCTCTCTCTCTCTCTCTGGGCCTTGACTGAAGTTGCGTAAAAGCACCATTGACGTTGATTTGAGGCTGCTGGCCTACTTCAAGCCATGAATGACCTCGGCGGTCCCTTTCAAATGGAGGTCGCGGGCCAAGGTCGTATGTGGCAACTGGCGATCTTCAATCAAGGTTGCAAGTTGCAATAAAATCACGGATGACCTGAATTGAGGTCGTCCGTCGCGATCCGGGACCGCAGGTCAAGGTCACCAGACACTTTTGGGACCGAGAGAGAGAGGGCTCAGTTATTTACAGAGGGATGAGAGAGAACCAAGCGTGAACGTAGGGGCAGGGGGTCTATGGTATTAGTGAGGAGGGGCGTGAACGTAGGGGCAGGGGGTCGATGATATTAGTAAGGAGGGGCGTGAACGTAGGGGCAGGGGGTCGATGATATTAGTGAGGAGGGGCGTCAACGGTGCCAGACGACAGTGGGTGGTGCAAAGTGAGGGGTTTGTGCATGATGGAAGCTAGCACTTGGAGGCTTGGAATTTCTAGGGGTAATTTGATCTTTGTTGTGATTAGATTTTGTTTTAGGATGGAAAGCAATATTTTGAGAAATATGGAAATAGAGTTAAAGGTGCGAAAAGTGTTGAGTCTTTTGCTTAAACATAAATATGCGTTAGTGATGGTGGTTATCCACTACCAACATGACACATGGCATATGATGATTCTTCTGCTCAAGTAAAAACTTGTTTCAGGGTATTTCAGGGTACTTTTATAGCTAATTGTAATACAATACGCCTGCCTAGTCATAAAAAAATGAGAAAATTACTTGATATTTTTATTAAAAGAATCAACAATCAAGATTTTCTACTGAGAATTGATAATTGATATCTCGAAGTTTCATATTTTTTTAGTAAATTACATTGAGAGAAACTTTTCACGCCTCCAATTATCTTTGGTGAATTGGTCAGCATACTATGTCCGGTTACAGTTTTCTTTACTGAAAATTTCTGAGCTTTGTCCGTTATATATGTTAATACAGGCAATGCTCCATATAAATGAAAGTATTGAGATGTATAGGGTATTCAATATATCACAAAAAACAAAGAATTCATGTGATTTGTACTGACTATCCATTTTTTTTTTTTTTGGGTCGAAAGAAAATGTATATTAGATCAAAAGGAAGTACAAGTAGAGACCAAAGCGTCCGAAGAGATAATGTCCTGGAAAATAAAGGGAGGGAAAAGAAGCCAGTTGCTAACTGGGCCTTGATCCCAGTGGGCTTTAGCAGCCCAGTCGGCTGCTAGGTTAGCTTCTCGGCGAACATGGTGGAGAGAGAGATTAGGGCATTGAGAAAACCCGTCACGTAGAATCGCGAAAAGATGGCGCTCCGTCCATGGTGGCCGCTACTTCTGCTGAACCATTTCCACCAACAACAAACAGTCAGACTCGATCATTATGTGTTGAAGATGAAGCCCCTGCTGAATCAGACGTTGAAGAGCCGATATGAGAGCATAGACTTCAGCTTGGAAGGCCGATCGGGCGGGAACAGTTCGGGTAATCACATCGGTAAGAACTCCTTTGCTATCTTTGTAGATACACGCAATGGATCCAGTCTCCGACCCCATTCGAAAAGCCCCATCAACATTACATTTAAGGCAGCCCTTTTTAGACAGTATCCATCTCCGATCTGAACTGACCAGGTTCTTGTTAATCCTCTGTACAGATGGGTGTAAAAGCTTTATGATTCGGCTTTGGGCAAGGGCGTTGTCCACGGCTCGGAGTGGATCCAGTTGGTTCTGCCTAAAGACTGCGTTATTTCTTTGACGACATATCTCCCACAGCACATTGGCGATCACTTCGAAATCTGGGGACGCCCTTGGGAGAGTAGCTCGAATGGTCAAAACCTCGGATTCAGATCCACACTAACTTGGGCCTTTAAAAACCACCTATAATAAAAGGTTAATGGGCTTTCCTTAAGCCCTATCTCAGTCCATATACGTGAAAGGGATGTGCTATGAACGTGTGAATACGGTGCACATCTATTCGAATGGTCAAAACCTTAGATTCAGATCCACACTATATGAGCGAACTCATTTGATTTCGACCTTAAAATTTGCCTAAAATTTTCATTCCCGCCTAAGGCTTCTGTTAAGATAAATTGTAACATATGTTGCCATATAACGGTCAACTAAATAAGTTATATTATAAACTAGTCCCACAAAGATCTCATATTTTGATTTGAATCCATTTATTTCGCAGAAAATAAATGATTTGGAAAACATTTTCCTAAAAATAATCGCTTGTATCGCTTAGAAAATAAATGATTTTTTTTTTTCATAATTCACAATAATATTTAAATATATATCGTTGTTAATAATGATAATATTTTCCATTGACTATTTATTTTAAGATATACAAGCGATTGTTTGGTCCTCTCACTTTGAATCAATAATTTATGGAACTATTATTTTCATCTGATGCTTTTTAATACTTTAATGTCTTGATTTTTCCGTTAAGTAATTTCTATTGAACTTGTCTCAGTACTACAATACAATAATTTGTAGTTTCACATTGGATTATTTAGCCTTTTCATATATTGATAGGACATGTGTGTGCATCTTTGTTTATGTTTGATCAGAACAGGGGCAGCGTGGTGCTAACAGCAGCAATGGCAGGGTGAGCGTCGTCGGATAAACAGTAAAGGATCAGGACGAGTTTGGCGCAGCGGCGAAGACTGAGCTTGGTGGTGCCGCTGTGACACTGCAGTGCGGCGGTCGAGCAAGGTCTTGCCAAAAACCTTGCTCAACGGTATTGCTCAACAGGGTATGAACGACTGACAAAAAAAAAAAAAAAAAAACAGGGTATGAACGAATATCTTGCCAATTGTTTATAGGTTTGGCTGAACTTCGTTCCTCAGAGGGCTTAGTTTATATTATTTAAATTCAGTGCGTCTTTGCTATAGTCCATTAACTCAAATGCAATTATATGGACCCATTACTGTTAATGCAAATGCTCTTGATATCTCTATGTTATTTAACTAATATTTTTTTTTTCTTTTGGGTTGGGGTTGATCCCTAATTTTATATGCAGTTGATATGTAAATAGGTCACTAAAATTTATGTGTCAACACTTAAGCAGTCAGATTTTAAATGTCATGGCAGCAATTTTCCGGCTAGCAAAATATTATGCTCGTGCGAATCTCTAAATTTCATGGTTAAACAAGCATGCATGTATGAAGTTGAGGTCCTTAATGAGTCTGCAATTCAAGTGTGAAGAAGTGAAGGTCTTTGGGGTTTTATGCGTTGACTTTGTGACCATCAGATCATGTGTAACATCCTCGATTCCAAGCCCGTAAGGATTGGCCATAAGATTCAAAAAGGATCAATCATGGGTCATTGGCCATGGATCGATCGGTTCGATCAGCAAGGAATCATGGATCGGTCATGGTTCAACCGACCAATTGACTAGTCACGAACTGGTCGAGGTGTCGACCGTGAATTTCTACTGACCATAGCAATGGGATAGGATTATCAGCTCATAACATGACTTTTTGATCATGAGAATTGAACACGAGATGATTTTGGATCGACGGATGGTCACGACTGATCATAGTGCCCGGCCGTGGGTGATTCCGCCCAGCTATGCACCAGTGCACGAACGATCCGATGCGATCACCTTTGAACCAAAAATGTATCATTCCCTATTTAATTCTTAGTGATGGGAATGAAATCTTGAATTGGTGATGTCCGATCATGGATTGGTAATGCACCAACCATGAGCCATACGGATGGATCGAGTGCTGATCGGGATGAGTTCAAGGATAGACCCGACTATTCCGTCACTAATTCTAAGGTTCATGAGTGCCTTGGCTTAGTGTTAGGCCATGGATAGCCTTAGGATTAACTTTGAACCTACCGAATGACAACCGACTGTTTAAGTCAACCGACCGTTGAAGGAAACAGTTTGGCAAGCATGGTGCATGATGGCCAAATCTCGGGTGTACGTGATTCGATTTTTCGATGTGTACCTAATAATCTATTTTCCAGCCCCAAAACTAACTTGGACAATAGAATTCTCTAGACCGCCTTCTTGAGGAAGGAAAGAATAAAGTAAAGAAAATTCTTGAATACTTTCATTAAATAAAGGAGAATGAGGTGTCTCTTGACTTTTCAAAGGTCATAATGGAGGTCAAAAATATCTTGGAAATTGTGACATCCAGATTTTCGGGTTCTGATTTCGATTAAATAAATTGGGCATTTCATCGACGTGACTATAGTGTTGTTCTCTGAGTTAGCCACTCACAAGAGAACTAAATTAGCTGGATAAGTTATTAAGGACTTTAAGGCAAATAGACTTGAGAATTCGACCAGGAATCGACTTCTCGACCGTGCTTATCTTTAAAGATCATTGCGGCACAGTATAAAATTGATTTGAAATCAAAGATAGGTCGGTTCAACTGAGATGAATGACCGATCGTGGGTGACTCCACTAAATTGGAAAACTCTCATCGACCGGCACTAATTTGATTTTACTGTCGTTTTGGTACCCTGTGTTCATATTTGAATTCTCGAGATTTTCATGACAATTGAGAGTCGCCAATGTCTCAAGTGGGTTCATCGTGGCTCGAAAAAAATCGACTACGGGTTATTTGTCCTAAAATGTTCTGAAAACTACCCGGTAATCTAGATCACGCTCGAAATGCGTCCGAGTGAAATTAACCACCAATCTAAGTCCGATTTCAAAAAATGAAAGTTTTGTGATGTCACAGTCATTTTAGGAACGTCGAATCAGTCTCAGAAGATTTTTCTGACAACCAAGACTTTTGGGAAAAAGTTGAGTTAGGGCCGTTTCTTTTATTAGAATTTACAGAGGACCGTTTTTATTGTGAAGTTGGGATACGGATGAGTTATATTGGAGAGGAAGAAATCTAATTCGACCAAAAACTCGATGGTTGAATTTTCAAGGGCTAGATTAAATTGTTTGAAGAAGGATTAGGGTCCAATTTGTGTCATTTTACTTGCAAATTCGTATGCCACATCTACCCCACATTTTGAACTACCTAAATGCTTCTAGAAGGGACATTTTGTCCACAAATTGAAGGGTGGAAAACAGCTGGTGGAGGCCCACGTGCAAATGACCTAAGAGAGAGAGAGAGTGAGAGAGAGAAAGGGGAAACCGGTTCCCCCTTTCTTCCCCGTCGCTACCTCTCTCCCCTGCATCTCCCTCTTCGATTCTGCTCGACGCCATGGAAGCCGACGACTGAGCTACCGTCGCTGCCTCTCGCCGCCGTCGTCACACGCCCGCAAGCCACCGGAGCTGCTCGCATGCACCCGAGCCCGCCGCCGTGCTGCCGTCCACGTACCTTTGCCCCCTCTCCTCCCTCTGGTTTGAACAGAACCGACTAGCAGAAGCAAAAGCAGCAACTGGCGTCGCTTGAAGGAGCTGCAGTCGTGCTGGAGTTGTCGTTGCCGCCCCACGCCGCCTCGCCGCCGTTCGCCTCACGCGCCGCCGTGCACCATATGCCCCTGCCCGATCGAGTTACTGTCCAGCCCCTATTTCACCTTTGCCCAATCCCATTCGGCCACCTCAGGCCACCGCCCAACCACCTCCGGCCACCGTCAGCCTCGCCGGAGCTTCGCCTTGCCCTCTGCCGCCCTTGGCCGCCTCAACCGACGCCAGCACCGCCCCTTCCAGCAACAAACAGAGAAGGCAAAAAATGGTATGATAGTGGGGTTTTGGCCCGTTTTGGCCATCTTCCCGAGCCCAAATGCTTGGCCCGCTTTGAGGAAAGTTTATCCTCGCGTCGATGCCGTCGTTTTGAATGAGTTTTACTCACTAATGCTTTCTTAGTTTGCTAATTATGCTTAAGGTTGTTTAGTTTTAATTAATTAGGTTTAGGTGGTTAGATTAGTATGGATTAGTATTTATTAGTCAATTGTGATGCGAATTAAACAAATTGAGTGTGCATTTAGCAAGTAGACGTGGTCTACTATTTATTGAAGTTAGCTAGGGATTTTTCCCGACCCTTATTGGGTGTTAATTAGGCAATTCAGGCGTAAATGGAATTTTTAGGAATTAAATATTAATTTTCGAAATTAATTATTTAATTATTTATTTTCCGGAAATTCAACTGGGATGGCTAGTGATTAGGATTTTATGCTGATGATTGTGGCGTAGTCCGTTTATTTAATCGAGCTTTATATTGTGCTAAATTGAAATTATTGTATTTATTTATTTAAATTTCGAAATTAATTATTTAATTAATTATTTTCTAGAAATTCAACTGGGATGGTTAGTGACCGGATCTTTTGTGCTGATTGTCGTGGTGCAATCCATTTATTTAATTGAGTTCTACGTTGTGCTGAATTAATTTAAATGTGGATTTTTAGGGATTATCCCTAAATCGAATTAATTTGAGTAATTGACTGGTGAATAATTGAGTATGATTTGCCAATGATAAAGGTATTGTGGTAGACTACCGATCATACTGGAAATTGTGGAAATGAAAGTGAGTATGTAAGATGTATGCTGACCTGATGACTAGGCATGTCATCTAGGAATTTGGTCATGTGTATAGTGGATCCATGATAGGTTCTATATCACATTGGAGAAGGCATGTGCACTCGGTGAGCTGGTCTATCACCTGGGAGAACGCACGTGGGCTCGGTGATTAAGTGTGGCATCTTGAAAGAGACACGTGGGCTTGGTAATTTGATGCATTACTTCGGAGAATGCACGTGGTCTCAATGAGTACATTTGGCATCTTGAAGAGACGCGTGGGCTCGGTGACTTGATGCATCGCCTTGGAGAATGCACGTGGGCTCACTGATTTAGAATGGCATTTTAAAGGGCACGTGGGCTCGGTAAATTAATGCATTACCTCGGAGACTACACGTGGCTCGGTGATTGGTTCCATCACCTCGGAGAATGCATGTGGCTCAATGATAAGGGATACCGCCTCGGAGAATGCACATGGCTCGGTAATTGGTTTTATCAGTTGAGACTGTAGAGCAATGACTAGAATGACCCAGGAAATGGTTAGAGTGTCATGTAATCGACTAAGTCAACTAGTATTTGCTTTGATTTGATGCTGTGAAATGATTGATTAAATGGAATGATCGGTGAATGATTGATTGAGATGTAATCGACTAGGTCGATTGATCATTACTTGAGTCTGATGTTGTAAATTGATTGATTGAATTGAAATGACCGTGAGTGATCTTGTTGGCGTGTAATCGACTAGGTCGATTTGATCGATGCTTTGATTAGTGATGTGATTGCTTGGATGCCTATTTGATCTGTGCTAATATGTAGGTGGAATCTGAGGCCAAGGTAAGTCATCTGACTCATGTTGTGCATAGGTAGCCCTAAGGTGTATTAGTTTACTAATCGGGTCTTATGGGGTAAAACTTGTTGAGACGTAGTCTCATCCCGGTTTGGGGAAAATATTTCAGGTCCCTAGATGACGATTGTGGAGGACCGGAAGTCCTGGAGTTTGGAAGGTGGAGGCTGAAGAATCAGCGAGTGGTGTTGTCTAGTGGATGTTAAGACAATCCCCTTTTCAATAAGCTGACAATTTTGCAGACGGCCTAAGTTTGTAATTAACCAGTTTGTCTATAAAGACTTGTTTTGGTTTGAAAAATATGATCCTACTTTTCTATCCCATTGTTTTATTGTCTATGGATTTATAACTACGTCTGCATGTGCATATTGAAAATGAAAGGGTCGACGATACATAATCCTGTGATATCGCATTTTAAAATCGACCAAAGGTAAGGGATGTGCGCGTGCTTGAGGATCAGGGCGTGACAGAAGTTCTATAAAAGGTGGCACACACGTGGACCAATCGGAGAACGATACATGGACCCCTCATTAATGACCAAAGATTCTAAATTTGCCGAGTTGGCAACTACGACATCATTAGTGTCAAACTCCATTAAATGCGGGGTATAGGTGGATCAATGGAAGAGCGAAAAGCGAGCCACCATCAATAATGCCTACAAGCTAGATTTGTCAAGTGTGACATTTTAGCCGTCCAACTCATTCCTTAGGCGCAATTATTGGAATAAAGTTGAGTATCTAATCAATCCATTAAAAATAGATCAATGGCAATTCATAAGTGAAAATGATTTTTATTTAAAATTTTGAACTATAAATCGCGAATTGGTATGGGCTTCGAAGAACACGAGCTAGGTTTAATCTTAGTAATTCATTAGCCGAATCATAAGTTTGACCGTGGTACCTCCAAGTACCATGAGTAGGTCACAAGCTTGGGTGTACCACAAGGGTGACGACAATCAATCATTCAATGATCCTTCAGAGGATGTCGGCTTCCAAAGACTTCTAATTGATGAAAGATTGACCATGGTACCTCCAAGTCTTCATTAAATTCTCGTCATATTAGACATGTTCTCCTCTTGTAGATATCTTTATTACTAATGAAAGATTGATCATGATATCTCTAAGTTTTCATGAAATCCTCATCATATTAAACTTGTCCTATTGTTGTTGGTATCTTCATTAGTCTTCACTAAACTCACACAAGTCATCGATATCATTATAATCTTCCACCTCATTTGATATTGGCAACTACTCCTACCAACAATCTACTACTCCTAATAATGATCTGTTGCTCATGAAACAATCTGAATATCTATCTTTTGGTCCTTCCAAGCAAATTGGCAATTATGACCTAACCAAGTTGTTTGCTTTCATAGTCCTTTGAAGATCTACCGAACATTCTCGTTCTAGCCTTGTTTACTATCACTAGGTCCATCCAACTGTTCACTATATCTTGGTACCTTCAAATCATCGACCTATTCACCCTCGATCAAGGTCCTTCTAGATGTTCATTTTATCTGAAGGTCCTTACAACTTCTAGACATCTCAACGCTCAATATCTTGTTCACTTTTGATATCGACTGCCATTGTTTGATAGGGTATAACACTCTTGGTTGTGACAAAGCATTTCTCATACTATTATGCATATTGGTTTGTGCATATATCACCTGGTATACTCAACCAATACACACATTAGTAGCATATGATTGTTTTGTTATATTCCAAACAACATAGGGGATTTTCCAACATAATACATGTCTTTTGTTCATTATAGTGACTTTGGATCTTCATGTAAATTTTAGAGCAATTTCGTTTTCCAAAGAAAATACCAAAAATATTAGCTTAGGTTGCACATTATAGAGTTTTACATTATACTAATAATTGATTTGTTGGATCATGCGATCATGCATCATATTTAAGGCCTTTCATGCAGTCTTTTGAAAGAAAATAGTTTTCCATTTCGGATACAAAGTCGTTAATACTTTTGCTAAGTCCGTCCAAGCATGTTTATAGTTATTTTGTCAATCCCATAGTAAACTATACATATTAACATTAAGAAATAGTGTCTCATTTTGGCCTGTGATTAAATTTGAAATGTTATGCTTCTTTCAAGTAAATTTATAATTTTTTTATGGACAAAACATATGTTTTGTCTCTTTTTCAATAAAAGCTGTATTGGTTAGTATTTTAGCCATTCAAAAATAATAAAATCAATATATCTTTTGATATTATAGTTATTGTTAGATTTTGATCAATAATGACGGCCATTTGCTAACTCAGATTTTTATGCATTATAGACAATAGGAAAATAAAAATTGAATTGGTAAAATAGTATATAATGCTATTTTACCATTATATAGCATTATATAGCATTATATAATGTGTGCTAAAAAAATTAGTATATAATGAAAGAAAACTGAAAAAGTAAATTTTGCAAATAAAAAGAAATGAAGTGGTAAAGAGGAGAAAACTGAAAACAACGAAAAAGGAAAAAGTTAACTATGTGAGTGTGTCACACCCCAACCCTCAGGCACGCACACATCCCTTACTTTTGGTCGATTTTAAAAATGCGATATCCCAGGATTATGTATCGCCGACCCTTTCATTTTTAATAGCACATGCGGAAGCAGTTATAATTCCCCAGACAATAAAGCAATGGGATAGAAAAGCAGGCCATATATTTTTCCTACTGAAAATTCACAACTACATCTTTTTACATGCATCTCATAGTATTCTACAATACTATATATACGCAACTCTGGTCTAACGTCTATTCACATGCAAACAAGGTCTGACAAGACAGGACGAGATCTCAGTCCTCATCCGGGTTATACTCGGGGTTATCCTCGGGGTCCTCCTCCACGTACTGCTCTTCGGGTTCCTCATCGGGGTTTTTCTCGTCAGGTTCCTCCTCCTTAAGCTCCTCATCAGGGTCCTGAAATGGTTATTCAATAACCACTGAGACAACGTCTCAGTAAGTTCTACCCCCTAAGACCCGATTAGTAAACTAATACACCTTAGGGCTGCCTATGCACAACATGAGTCAGAGGACTTACCTTGGCCTCAGATTCCACCTGCATATTAGCACAGATTAAATAGACACCCAAGCAATCACATCACAGATCGAAGCATCGATCAAATCGACTTAGTCGATTATATGCCAACAAGACCACTCACGGTCATTTCCATTCAGTCAATCAATTCACGGCATCAAATCAAAGCAATGATCAATCGACCTAGTCGATTACATGTCAGACGGACCATTCTAGGTTAATGCTCTCGGGCGTCAAGTTCACCAAGGTAACTTATCCACTAGACAATTGGGTGCGTTCTTTAAGGTGCCGTTTTCGCCAGTGACATCCTTAGTCACCAAACCACGCATGCCTATAACCATGTACTCAATAGACAATTGTGTGCGTTTTTTAAGGCGCCGTTTTTGCCAGTGAGTTCCATAATCACCGAACCACACATGCCTATAAAAATGTATATAATAGACAAGTGTATGCGTTCTTTAAGGCGCCGTTTTCGCCAGTGACATCCTTAGTCACCGAACCATACATGCCTATAACAATGTATTTAATAGACAAGTGTATGCGTTCTTTAAGGCGCCGTTTTCGCCAATGACATCCTTAGTCACCGAACCATACATGCCTATAACAATGTATTTAATAGACAAGTGTATGCGTTCTTTAAGGCGCCGTTTTCGCCAGTGATGTCCTTAATCACCGAACCATACATGCCTATAACAATATGAGTACTAGACTGATACGTGCGTTCTTTAAGGCGCCGTTTTCGCCAGTGACATCCTTAGTCACCGAACCATACATGCCTATAACAATGTATTTAATAGACAAGTGTATGCGTTCTTTAAGGCGCCGTTTTCGCCAGTGACATCCTTAGTCACTGAACCATACATGCTTATAACAATGTATTTAATAGACAAGTTATGCGTTCTTTAAGGCGCCGTTTTTGCCAGTGACATCCTTAGTCACCGAACCATACATGCCTATAACAATGTATTTAATAGACAAGTGTATGCGTTCTTTAAGGCGCCGTTTTCGCCAGTGATGTCCTTAATCACCGAACCATACATGCCTATAACAATATGAGTACTAGACCAATACGTGCGTTCTTTAAGGCGCCGTTTTCGCCAGTGATATCCCAATCACCGAACCACATAGATCCACAGTAATGTATGTACTAGACCGATACGTGCGTTCTTTAAGGCACCGTTTTCGCCAGTGATGCCCCAATCACCGAACCACGTAGGTCCATACACCGTGTCTAATCGGTTCAATCCCAGAGTACTTCTGATTCATTCTCACCATTCTACTCACTTTACAACTCAACAAAGCACTATAAATGCTGAATAAACATACTCGGCCATTCACCAATCAATAATTCAATCTCAATCGATTCCAATCAAATTAGGGTAAATCCCTAAAACATCACAATTTATTTAATTCCATACAACGTAGAGCTCAAATAAATAAACGAACTGCGCCACGACAATCAGCACGAGATTTCGGTCGTCGGCCAACAAAATCTTAATTTCCGAAAAATAAATAATTAAATAATTATTTTCGAAAATTAAATAAATAAATACAATAAATTCAATTTAGCACAATATAAAGCTCAATTAAATAAATGGAATGCGCCACGATCATCAGCATAAAATCCCAGTCACTGGCCATCCCAGTTGAATTTCCGGAAATAAATGATTAAATAATTAATTTCGAAAATTAATATTTAATTCCTAAAAATTCCACCTAGGCCCGATTTGCTTAATTAACACCCGATAAGGGATGGGAAAAATCCCAAGAAGCATCCAATAAATACTATAGGCAATTCTCTATCTAATTACACTAATCACACAACTAATATGCAAAGCAATTAACTAATAATCGCTAATCAATTGTAATCTAACCACCTAATTACACTTAATTAACACTAATCAAACTTTAAGTATAATTAGCACACTAAGAAGGCATTAAAAACTCACTCAAAACGCCAGGCTCGACGCAAGGATCGACTTTCCTCAAAGCGGGCCGAGCATCCGGGCTCGGGAAGGCGGCCAAAACGGGCCAAAACCCCACTGTCATACCCATTTCTGCACTCTCTGTGCGCTGCTGGTTGGGGGCGAAAGAAGGCCGAATCCGGGGCTGGTTCGAGCTGGACAAGGCCGACGGAGGGCGAGAGGACTCCGGTGAGGCCGGATAGTGGCCGAAGGAGGTTGGACGGCGGCCTGAGGTGGCCGAACGAGACCGACCAGAGGCGAAACAGAGGCTGGACAGAGGTGGCAACTCGGTAGGATGAGGCGAACGGCGGAGCGGTGGCGTGCGGTCGAGCAGGCGGCGGTCCGACAGCTCCGGCGTGACTGCAGCTCCTTCAACCGACGATGGTTGCTGTTATATGTTTCGCTTCATTTGTTCGAACCGAGAGGAGGAGAGGGGCGGACGCGCGTGGACGGCGTTCGGCGGTGAGCTTGGGTGCGCGCGAGCAGCTCCGGTGGCTTGCGGGCGTGCGACGACGACGACGAGAGGCGGTGATGGCAGCTCAGTCTTCGGCTTCCATGGAGTCGAGCAGCCGAAGAGGAAGATGGGGGGTTTGGTCGACGGAGGAGAGAGATGAGGAAGAGAAAATCAATTTCTCCTTTTCCTCTCACACTCTCTCTCTCTCTCTCTCTTAGGTCAGCCACACGTGGGCCACCACCAGCTGTCTTCCACCCTTCAATTTTTGACAAATATGCCCCATTCTAGAAGCATTTAGGTAGGCCAAAATATGGGGTAAGTGTGGCATACGAATTTTGCTAGGTTTTCTTTCCAATTGGGCCTTAATTCCTCTTGAATTAAATCAAATTGACCCCCATTAATTTATTCAACACCTCATCATTCCAATTGGTATTTTTCCTTACCAATGTAACCCACTTGCATCCCAATTTCACAATCCCTGGCTTCAATTGAACGAAAACGGCCATATTTATCCGGTCGAAATTAGAACCCGAAAATATGGATGTCACAACTCTTCCCCTCTTATAAAAATTTCGTCCTCGAAATTTAAACCATTAAAAATTCTTCTTCAAAATGGTGGGGTATTGTTGTCTCATCGATTCTGCTCCTTCATTCTGCTTCGTACTGCTATCCAAGATCCTTGGTGCCGACGAAACATTTCCGAATTAACCAGACCAATTCTTGATTCCCAAAAAGGCTAAGCACTTGTCCATCTTTGCAAAAATGAAAGTTGCAAAAGTTTTGGTTCTCTTCTTTTTCTTTTTTTTCTTTTTTTTTCTTATTTTTCCACAAAGTGGCTAACTGCCGCGTCGGGGATTCGAACTCCCAACTTCGGACCTTTCGCTTCTTCCCGGGTACCACTCAGCTACAAGCGCCGACGGTGTCTCGAAATGCTTCTTTAATTCACTTAAAGCCAAAACCCTCATTTGAACTCAAATTTCGATGGATTCCGATTTAAATGCCAATTCATCTTCCCTTCCTTAATAGATCGAGACGTCCTCACCAAGGGCGACACCTAAGGAAAAATACACTTCCCCACTTAAAATTTCAAAGGTTTTCAACACAAAATCTGTGAAGCTAACTGGCGATTCTGAGTAGTCTCAAATCTGTCTCTAATAATTGCGACTGAATCACTGATTCTAAACCAACTCTGGACCTGCGATTTTCTGATCTTTGATCTCATCTCAACGACTGAAGTTCTGTACACTCTGCTCTGCACGGATTAAAAAGAAACTATCTGACCGATCTACTGAAACTGGGAACCTCTGGTCAAGATCTGATATAACTCTGACACTGATCTCGGCAACTGCAATCACTGACTACTGTACTGACCTTGGCCTGTGATCTTTCTTTCCCTGACTCCATCTCAGCAATTGAAATTATGTACCCTCTGCTATACACTGCTTAATAAAGAACCCTCTGACTTTGCCAAATTTATAATCTCTTATCTAGATTCGAAATATAATTCATCCCCGGCACTCCATGCCGGCGAATTATCTGATGCACACACACTTCGGTATACCCACTCTGTGACAAGATAGGATCTTCAATTTCTGAAATCGAACTTAGATTAGCGGTTAATTTCACTCCGACACGCTTTTAGTGTGACCTAGGCTACTGGGTAGTGTTCAGAGCTTTTTAGGACAAATGACCCGTGGTCGATTTTCTTCGAGCCACAATAAACCCACTCGACCCATTGGTGACTCTCGATTGTCGTGAAAATCTCAAGGATTCAAATACGGACACAGGGCACCAAAACGATAGAAACATCAAATTAGTGCCGGTCGATGAGAATTTTCCAATTTAGTGGAGTCACCCACGATCGGTCATTCATCTCAGTCGAACCGATCTATCTCTGATTTCAAATCGGTTTTATACTGTGCCGCAATGATCTCTAAAGATGAGCACGGTCGAGAAGTCGATCCATGGTCGAATTCTCAAGTCTATTTGCCTTAAAGTCCTTAATAACTCACCCAGCTAGTCTAGTTATCTCATGAGTGGCCAACTCAGAGAAAAACACTGTAATCGCGTCGATGAAATGCCCAATTTATCTAATCGAAATCAAAGCCCAAAATCTGGACGTCACACTCTCAAACAAGATCTATTTGTACCATACCAAAGTGGACCAACTCCATCTATCGATCAACCACTGGTATCAGTAATCCCCTGAATCCTTAGTAAGCCTATCACAATGTTCCATTGTGATATATTTCCATTTCCACTTGGGACTCTCAAGTGATGGTAAAAATTCTCCCGGTTCGCATTCCACTTACTGACACTTCTGACGCAACCTACTCAGCGGTATCTATCTTCATATCAGCTACTAATCTAGCTGATGCCGATTCTGATCCATCTTGAATTGCTTAACCAAACACTGCAATACTTACAGTGAATTTCTAACATGGTATTTTCCCTGAGTGCTACACTGTCAAGTGTATTCAATCACTCATGGAACCTGAACTTTCCATTCTCATAAATCTTAAAGTCAGATTCTTTATTGCCAATATCCTCTTATAAGATCTTCTAAACATCTTTGTCTGTCAACTAGGCGCCGATTCTAACTTGAACATTTGGTTCAATCTTGAGGGTGGCTATAAAATTCAAAAGGTAGCCTGCCTCAATTTTGAAAACCAAATTTCGAACCATTTTCAAGTAAAGTCTATACTTTAGCCAGTCTATGCACAATTGAAGACTCTCGGCTCAACACATTAATGACTCATTTCGTTCCTCCAAGGTGATACCCGATATCACTATTATAGTTCTGCCAAAATTCTGGTTCACGACACCGCTTCGTATTCCACTTATTGGGTCTCAACTGGCGGAACGGTGATGCAACAATCTTCTCATGTTGTATCAATGCATACCTCGTCCTCTGCAAGACACATCACTAAAGATTCCGTGCTTTCCAGAGCCAAATGAAAAGTTTAGCACAAGTACGATAGTCAGTTCTTACTTAAGCTCTGGAAACTATCCTCGTACTTGTCTATGCTGATGAATTTCTCTTCTTTCTTAAGAGGTCAACCTCACGATGATGTTGATGCTGAAAATTCTTTCATAAACCTTCTATAGTAATCTGTCCAATCCCCACGGCTTCTGATCTCTGACATTGACGTCGGTCTCGATCCATTAGCAACTGTTCCGATCTTGGTTGGGTCCATGAAGATTCCTTTACCTGTAATCACATGACCATTCTTAGGAGCTCTTGTGATCTTCATTACTTAATGAATACCCTAGAATGTCACTACACCACACGATCACCATTGATCTAGATATTCTTTGAAAACTCGGTTTGTCAAATCTATGACAGCGGCGGGAACGTTCGTTAAATCAAATGGCTTTACATTATTCTCACAGGGGCTAGATCAAGTGCGAAATGCTGTCTTCAGTATAACCTCCTTCCTAGTTCTCAACTGACAATAACCTGTCCTCAAGTCGATCATTGAAGACATCAACACTCTTTATAACAAGTCACCCAATTAAATTGACAATGGTTGATGCATGATTGCAATGAACCATCTTCATTTCTCTTTCCACAAAACTGATGTTCCTTAAAGCGATGCACTAATATGCATGAATTCCTCATTCATCAATCTTCACATCCGTACCTTCGGTTCTATCAATTCAAACAACAATAACTAGTAAGAAGCCTTTGAGAGTGGCTCTATGCTGGTGCTAGCTCAATCATAATTTCTATCTCTTTCTCTGGCAACGGTCTGACAGTTCTTATGACAACACATCTAGAAATTCTCAGACCACTGAGATGTCTTCTATCTCCAATTCTCCAATCTGTCTTAACTATAACCATCACCAAGTAACCTCGACAATCTCCATCGAACAAATAGGTTGTCTTCAATTGACGAGATTAAAGAAATCGAAGATTCATTTCGACTCCCAATAAACTCAATACCTTCATATGCTCCTGGACTAAGTTGAATTGCTCCATGACCCCATTCTACTCATATAGCGTCAAAGTTACACCTCATCAACTAGTTAAGCATGACTATTACTAGTGATTCCCATTTTCTTTCACTTATTCCAATAAACTGAAGTTCCCCAAACATCATCAAAACTCTGCTACAATACTCTGATAGAATTTTTCCCCAAAACATTCTTCCTCTGGTTAGTGCCGGGTCGGTTCCATTTATGTTCTTCTCACCATACCTGGATACTGAATTCATCCAGGTTTTCTTCCACAATTTCGACACCTATCTGGTGAGTCTTCTACCTCTTGTCAAGTGCTAGGATGCACTATTTCTTGTACTAGAGACCTATCCCAGAAATTCCACAGTGCGTTCTATGGTGCACTTCTTCTGAACTATCTTATTAACGGTGACAGTAGTAACCATTGTCGAGATTCCATCTACTAATGCGGACAACCCATAAATCATTATCCGTACTGGCGACATTTTACACAAACTCCTGTCCTCATAATACACGAGACTGATCCATATCGTCTTCCATGGAACAACATGTTCCATTTGTCTGAATGCAGACCTGACTATTCCACCATTCCTATTGAGTGGAACAAAATACTCTTCCCTCAACCTCAGTCTTTTCCCCTGACCGAATTCCAAATCTGCTCGGCTGAATCTGGACTCAAATATGAAATTCTATTCTCTGATTATCCTTCCAGGTTGGACCTCAACAAAGGTAGCAACAACAACAACTTGATTCTGATCTTACCGGCTCATCCAGATCCCAATGAACACTTGCATCAAATTAATCTTATCGGACTTAGGATCATTCAATGCTGCTACACTAGTACCAACCTGCGGTGGCACTCTTACACTCGAGCTGGCCAGAGTCAACACTCTGCCTTCCTAATCCACAATGATTAAAAGCAAGCGATTCACACATGACAAACAATTCTACCAATTAGCTATCAAAGACATGCACCAGTCATGAATTTAAAGGCCTTTCCTACTACTATCCCATAGATCATCGCACCTTATCACTCCAATACCTAACCATTGCTCTGATACCACAAAAAGGGGATGTCACGCCCCGACCCTCAGGCACGCACACATCCCTTACTTTTGGTCGATTTTAAAAATGCGATATCCCAGGATTATGTATCGCCGACCCTTTCATTTTTAATAGCACATGCGGAAGCAGTTATAATTCCCCAGACAATAAAGCAATGGGATAGAAAAGCAGGCCATATATTTTTCTTACTGAAATTCACAACTACATCTTTTTACATGCATCTCATAGTATTCTACAATACTATATATACGCAACTCTGGTCTAACGTCTATTCACATGCAAACAAGGTCGACAAGACAGACGAGATCTCAGTCCTCATCCGGGTTATACTCGGGGTTATCCTCGGGGTCCTCCTCCACGTCACTTGCTCTTCGGGTTCCTCATCGGGGTTTTTCTCGTCAGGTTCCTCCTCCTTAAGCTCCTCATCAGGGTCCTGAAATGGTTATTCAATAACCACTGAGACAACGTCTCAGCAAGTTCTACCCCCTAAGACCCGATTAGTAAACTAATACACCTTAGGGCTGCCTATGCACAACATGAGTCAGAGGACTTACCTTGGCCTCAGATTCCACCTGCATATTAGCACAGATTAAATAGGCACCCAAGCAATCACATCACAGATCGAAGCATCGATCAAATCGACTTAGTCGATTATATGCCAACAAGACCACTCACGGTCATTTCCATTCAGTCAATCAATTCACAGCATCAAATCAAAGCAATGATCAATCGACCTAGTCGATTACATGTCAGACGGACCATTCTAGGTCAATGCTCTCGGGCGTCAAGTTCACCAAGGTAACTTATCCACTAGACAATTGCGTGCGTTCTTTAAGGCGCCGTTTTCGCAAAGTGACATCCTTAGTCACCGAACCACGCATGCCTATAACCATGTACTCAATAGACAATTGTGTGCGTTATTTAAGGCGCCGTTTTCGCCAGTGAGTTCGATAATCACCGAACCACACATGCCTATAACAATGTATTTAATAGACAAGTGTATGCGTTCTTTAAGGCGCCGTTTTCGCGAGTGACATCCTTAGTCACCGAACCATACATGCCTATAATAATGTATTTAATAGACAAGTTATGCGTTCTTTAAGGCGCCGTTTTCGCCAGTGACATCCTTAGTCACCGAACCATACATGCCTATAACAATATGAGTACTAGACCGATACGTGCGTTCTTTAAGGCGCCGTTTTCGCCAGTGATATCCCAATCACCGAACCACGTAGGTCCACAATAATGTATGTACTAGACCGATACGTGCGTTCTTTAAGGCGCCGTTTTCGCAAAGGATGTCCCAATCACCGAACCACGTAAGTCCATACACCGTGTCTAATCGGTTCAATCCCAGTACTTCCGATTCACTCTCACCATTCTACTCACTTTACAACTCAACAAAGCACTATAAATGCTGAATAAACATACTCGGCCATTCACCAATCAATAATTCAATCTCAATCGATTCCAATCAAATTAGGGTAAATCCCTAAAACATCACAATTTATTTAATTTCATACAACGTAGAGCTCAAATAAATAAACGAACTGCGCCACGACAATCAGCACGAGATTTCGGGTCAGCGGCCAACAAAATCTTAATTTCCGAAAAATAAATAATTAAATAATTAATTTCGAAAATTAAATAAATAAATACAATAAATTCAATTTAGCACAATATAAAGCTCAATTAAATAAATGGACTGCGCCACGATCATCAGCATAAAATCCCGGTCACTGGCCATCCTAGTTGAATTTCCGGGAAATAAATGATTAAATAATTAATTTCGAAAATTAATATTTAATTCCTAAAAATTCCACCTAGGCCCGATTTGCTTAATTAACACCCAATAAGGGACGGGAAAAATCCCAAGAAGCATCCAATAAATACTATAGGCAATTCTCTATCTAATTACACTAATCACACAACTAATATGCAAAGCAATTAACTAATAATCGCTAATCAATTGTAATCTAACCACCTAATTACACTTAATTAACACTAATCAACCTTTAAGTATAATTAGCACACTAAGAAGGCATTAAAAACTCACTCAAAATGCCGGGCTCGACCCGAGGATCGACTTTCCTCAAAGCGGGCCGAGCATCCGGGCTCGGGAAGGCGGCCAAAACGGGCCAAAACCCCACTGTCATACCCATTTCTGCACTCTCTGTGCGCTGCTGGTTGGGGGCGAAGGAGGGCGGATCCGGGGCTGGTTCGAGCTGGACAAGGCCGACGGAGGGCGAGAGGACTCCGGTGAGGCCGGATAGTGGCCGAAGGAGGTTGGACGGCGGCCTGAGGTGGCCGAACGAGACCGACCAGAGGCGAAATGAGGCCGGACAGAGGTGGCAGCTCGACAGACGAGGCGAACGGCGGAGCGGCGGCGTGCGGTCGAGCAGCGGCGGTCCGACAGCTCCGCGTGACTGCAGCTCCTTCAACCGACGATGGTTGCGCTTACATTTACGCTTCCGTTTCGTTCGAACCGCAGGGAGGAGAGGGGCGGACGCGCGTGGACGGCAGTTCGGCGGTGAGCTTGGGTGCGTGCGAGCAGCTCCGGTGGCTTGCGGGCGTGCGACGACGGCGGCGAGAGGCGGTGATGGCAGCTCAGTCTTCGGCTTCCATGGAGTCGAGCAGCCGAAGAGGAAGATGGGGGGTTTGGTCGATGATGTGGACATCGATTCATATCGAGGAGGAGGTGCTAGGGACCCATTGTCTATTCCTACTGGTTCGATTACTCGAGCGCGGGCCAAACAATTCAAGCAAGCTGTTGGCGTCATGGTTCGTGATCTTTGGCGTGAAGATGACCTTGGATCAAATCTTGAAGAATCTTGGAAATCTTGGTGCAATTTAATTATCTTGTCACCAAATAATTGACCGAGTCAATTTATATATATATTCTTGTTTAAGAATATTCTAAAATAGGAATATTTTAGAATATATCGCATTAGATTTTTAGGGTTGGTTTTTAGGGTTTGTGTGGCAGCCTATATAAAGGATTTGCCAAATTTCTTTGAGGACAGAGATATTTTATTTTTTTTGGAGGAAAAGAATTGAGAGGTTCTCTTTTTACTGTTCTTTTGAGGACTTGACCTAATCAAGATTCTCTTCGACTTATCGAGCGAGATAGCGAATTCTTTCGCTCGTGGCGTCTATAACGTTGGTTGGTTGACACGTGTTCGTCAACAGGTCACGTTCATACCGAGGTTGCCAATCACAGGTTTGATTGGAGGTCGAGGTTTGCAATTCGCACCATCTGGGCCTTCGTAGAACGATCCTTCCGCAACGATTCACATCAGTTTGGTATCAGAGCTTGCTTCTACAAGGTCTATTTATCTTTAATTTTTCTGTTGATATTCAGCAATTTGAGATTTATTGAGTTAGGGTTTCGATTCTAGCTAATTTAGGGATCATATTGCTTTTGTGCTTCCATACGTAGTTGTTTGCTGTTAGTTTTAAATTTTCTTTTCTAGCATCTTAAATTGTATCTGAGTTCGTCAAAAAAAAAAAGAAAAGTAAAAAAAAAAAAAGAAGAGAAAGGAAACGCACAAAAAAAAAAAAAAAAAGTGTGCAAAAAAAAAACAGATTCGGCAAAAAAAATTAGCCGAACAAAAAAAAAAAAAAAAAAATCAAGAAGGCGACTCGTTTGTTAGTAGACCAAATTGAAACAAAATCAGTAGTGATTTGCATTTCAATTGGAATTTTGAAAGTTGTAGTTGTTGGTTTGAAATTATTACTTGCTGAAACAAAATCAATAGTGATCTAATCTTGTTTGATTAGTTTGATTGATTGTCGTGAGGGGGTTGAGAGACAGGTTTTGAGTCCAATAAAGAGCTTGTGAAAAGAGAATACGAGAGGAAAAAGGCAAGAGTGTGTAAGCTTAATTGAGGGTGGAAAAAGCCTAGACTTGAGTTAAACACGAGAGGAGTGACAAACATCTCAAGAGAAAACACGTGAGGGAGCGATTGGTGAGGATTTTTTTTAGACTAACGTTTACTTGCAGGTCTAAAATATGTCGCGCGAAGAAAGCGTGAATCAACGGGAGGTTGACTCCATACGAAGGGATGAAGCGCTCGTGGAAAGCATCCAGCAATTGAGGGTCGTAGTGGAGGAGCTTAGTGGCCGAATGATGGGGAATGGCATGAGGGTTGATGGTGACCGAGAGATACCCGAGGAAGGCCACAACATCAGCGAGATGCCTCTAGAACACAACATAGAAGGCAACGACAATATGATGATGATGAGGCTGACATGGAGGATGATCGAGATGCTCGATTTGAAAGGTGGAATGGAGGCCGAAGGTTTAGACACCGAGGAGATGATGAACTTGGCAACATCAAGATGAAGATTCCTTCCTTCCAAGGGAAGAATGATCCCGATGCGTATCTAGAGTGGGAGAAACGCATGGAGATGGTATTTGATTGCCAACGATACTCGAGCTCAAAAAGGTAAAAATTGCAGCTGTTGAATTTACTGATTATGCTATAATTTGGTGGGATCAACTTGTGACTAGTAGGAGGCGCAATGGTGAAAGACCGATAGAGACGTGGGATGAGATGAAAGCGGTGATGAGAAGGCGTTTTGTACCTAGTCATTACCACCGAGATTTGTTTCAAAAGCTACAAAATCTCACACAAGGCAATAAGAGCGTGGAAGAGTATCACAAGGAGATGGAGATTGCCATGATCCGTGCTAATGTGATGGAGGACCGTGAGGCCACAATGTCAAGATTTTTGAGTGGTTTGAGTCGAGACATAGCAAGGGTGGTAGAGCTGCAACACTATGTTGAATTGGAGGAATTGGTGGACAAAGCCATCAAAGTTGAGCGGCAATTGAAGTTGGACCGAAATCACAAGAGTGGAGGAGGTTCAAGTCAGAATTGGAGATCCAATTGGAAGAGAGATGAGAAGCCAAATTGGAGAGGAAACAACACCAAAACCGAAACCTCAAAGGAGAAGGAGAGGGACGGTAAAGTTGGAACGAATCCGGTTTCAGGTAAAACCGAAAATCCTAACACTAGAACTCGTGAAATTAAATGTTTTAAGTGTTTGGGCAGGGGTCATATGGCGAATCAATGCCCTAATAGGAGGGTGATGATCATGACTGGACATGGTGTTATTGAGTCCGAAAGTGAAAGGGAAGAAGATGATGATGAGATGCCACCATTGGAGGATTGTAGTGATGGAGAAGTGGCTATAAAAGGAGACTTATTGGTGGTTAGGCGTTCTCTGAGTGTGCAAGTAAAGGAGGAGGAGCATCACCAACAAAGAGATAATTTGTTTCATACAAGGTGTGTGGTGAATGGTAAGATCTGTAGTATGATAATTGATGGAGGTAGTTGTGCGAATGTGGCAAGTTGTATTATGGTGGATAAGTTGGGCTTGAAGACAACAAAGCACCCTAGGCCTTATAGACTTCAATGGTTAAATGATAGTGGTGAGGTGAAAGTGTCGAAGCAAGTTCGAATTCCATTTGAGATAGGGAGATATAAGGACGAGGTAGAGTGTGATGTTGTACCTATGCAAGCGGGTCATATCTTGCTCGGAAGACCATGGCAATATGATCGAAAGGTACATCATGATGGATATACTAATCGTTATTCATTGGTGATGAATCAAAAGACTTATACCTTGGTACCAATGACACCTAGTGAGGTGTATCAAGATCAATTAAAGTTACAACGAGAAGCCGAGAGAGAGAGAAAATGTGAGAAATCTGAGGGCTTGCGTGTGGTGTGTCCGAGACGCAAGGAAAAGGAGAGGCCGAGAGAAAGATTGTGGTAAAAATTGAGGGAAAAGAAGAGAGGAAAGAAAAGAGGCAAAATAATTTTTATGCAAAATCAAGTGAAGTGAGGAGAGCCTTAGTTCTAGATCGACCAATACTTGTACTTGTGTACAAGGAGGTTTTGTTTTCTACTAACGATCTTGACCCAAGTTTGCCTAGTCCTATTGTGTCTTTATTGCAGGAATTTGAAGATGTCTTTCCGATGAACTTCCTGGAGGGATACCACCTATTCGAGGCATAGAACATCAAATTGACTTGATTCCTGGTGCGCCATTACCTAATCGACCCGCATATCGAAGCAATCCCGAGGAGACAAAGGAACTTCAGCGACAAGTTAGTGAATTATTGGAACGAGGGCATGTGAGAGAGAGTCTTAGCCCATGCGCCGTCCCTGTTTTGTTAGTGCCAAAGAAGGATGGAACTTGGCGAATGTGTGTCGATTGCCGAGCAATCAATAATATTACGGTAAAGTATCGACATCCTATTCCTAGATTAGATGACATGTTGGATGAGTTGCATGGTTCTTGTATTTTCACTAAGATCGATTTGAAAAGTGGTTATCATCAAATTAGGATGAAAGAAGGTGATGAATGGAAAACTGCATTTAAGACCAAGTATGGATTATATGAGTGGTTAGTAATGCCATTTGGATTAACTAATGCACCGAGCACATTTATGCGACTTATGAATCATGTTTTGCGTGCTTTTATTGGTCGATTTGTGGTTGTCTATTTCGATGACATCTTGATTTATAGCCGAAGTCCTGATGACCATATTGAGCATGTGCGAGCTGTCTTGCAGGTTTTAAGAGCCGAGCAATTATACGCTAATCTAAAGAAGTGCTCTTTTGTTACCAACAAATTAGTATTTCTAGGATTTGTTGTTAGTGCTAATGGTATACAGGTTGATGAAGAAAAGGTTAAAGCAATCCGTGAATGGCCAACGCCTAAGACCATAGGAGAGGTGCGTAGCTTTCATGGATTGGCGAGTTTTTATCGACGATTTGTGAGAAATTTCAGCACCATTGCCGCACCTTTAACTGAGGTTATCAAGAAGCACGTGGGTTTCACGTGGGGAGAAGAGCAAGAGAAAGCCTTTAATCTGCTAAAAGATAAGTTAACTAATGCTCCTTTGTTATCTTTGCCGAATTTCAGTGCTACTTTTGAGATAGAGTGCGATGCTTCTGGTACAGGAATTGGAGCCGTGTTGATGCAAGGAGGGCGTCCCATAGCTTATTTCAGCGAAAAATTGAGTGGAGCAACATTGAATTATCCTACCTATGATAAGGAGATGTATGCTTTAGTGCGAGCTTTGGAGACTTGGCAACATTATTTATGGCCAAAGGAGTTTGTGATCCACACCGACCATGAGACCTTGAAGTACTTGAAAGGACAGCAAAAGTTGAATAAAAGACATGCCAAATGGATGGAGTTCATTGAGACTTTTCCATATGTGATCAAGTACAAGAAAGGTAAGGAAAATGTGGTAGCCGATGCACTTTCTCGAAGGTATGCGATTCTAACTATTTTAGAAGCAAAGTGTCTAGGTTTTGAGCATATCAAGGGCTTATATATTGATGATGATGACTTTGGGAGAGTCTATGAAGCATGTGAACACGCTGCATTTGATAAATTTTATAGGCATGAAGGTTATCTTTTCGTGAAAACAAACTATGTTTGCCTAAGTGTTCTTTGCGTGAATTGTTGGTGCGAGAAGCTCATAGTGGTGGTTTAATGGGGCATTTTGGCATTAATAAGACTTATGAAGTGTTGTATGAACATTTTTATTGGCCACATATGAAGAGAGATGTCACACGTGTTTGTGAGAGATGCATTGCTTGTAAGCAATCGAAGTCTACAACTAAACCGCATGGCTTGTATACACCATTACCTATTCCAACGCATCCTTGGATTGATATTTCTATGGATTTTGTGTTAGGATTGCCTAGGTCTAAGTATGGTAGAGATTCTATTTATGTGGTTGTTGATCGGTTTTCAAAGATGGCTCATTTTATACCTTGTCATAAAACTGATGATGCATCTCATATTGCTAATTTGTTCTTTAAGGAGGTTGTACGTTTGCATGGCATGCCTAGATCGATTGTTTCAGATCGAGATTCTAAATTTCTTAGCTACTTTTGGAAAACATTGTGGAAAAAACTAGGAACACGATTGTTATTTTCTACTACTTGTCATCCACAGACCGATGGTCAAACCGAGGTAGTTAATAGAACTTTAGGGGTATTGTTGCGTGCTATTATTAAAAAGAACATAAAATCTTGGGAAGATTGTCTGCCACATGTTGAATTTGCATATAATAGGAGCATGCATTCTGCTACTAAATTTACACCATTTGAGGTTGTCTATGGTTTTAATCCATTAACTCCGTTAGATTTAACCCCTTTACCTGTTGATAAGCGTGTGGATTTAGATGGAGCAAAGAAAGCTGAATTTGTCAAGTCGTTGCATGAGAAGACGCGCACAAATATTGAGCGCAAGACTGAGCAATATGCAAGGCAAGCTAACAAAGGGCGCAAGGAAGTGGTGTTTGAACCTGGCGATTGGGTTTGGGTTCATATGCGCAAAGAGAGATTTCCTGAGCAGCGACATTCTAAGTTATTACCGCGAGGGGATGGACCATTCATGGTTTTGGAAAGAGTTAACAATAATGCTTACAAGCTTGATCTTCCAGGTAAGTATGACGTTAGTGCCACATTTAATGTTTCTGACTTGACTCTTTTTGATGCTAGTGATGATTTGAGGACAAATCCTTTGCACGGGGGAGGGAATGATGTGGACATCTATTCATATCGAGGAGGAGGTGCTAGGGACCCATTGTCTATTCCTACTGGTTCGATTACTCGAGCGCGGGCCAAACAATTCAAGCAAGCTGTTGGCGTCATGGTTCGTGATCTTTGGCGTGAAGATGACCTTGGATCAAATCTTGAAGAATCTTGGAAATCTTGGTGCAATTTAATTATCTTGTCACCAAATAATTGACCGAGTCAATTTATATATATATTCTTGTTTAAGAATATTCTAAAATAGGAATATTTTAGAATATATCGCATTAGATTTTAGGGTTGGTTTTTAGGGTTTGTGTGGCAGCCTATATAAAGGATTTGCCAAATTTCTTTGAGGACAGAGATATTTTATTTTTTTTGGAGGAAAAGAATTGAGAGGTTCTCTTTTACTGTTCTTTTGAGGACTTGACCTAATCAAGATTCTCTTCGACTTATCGAGCGAGATAGCGAATTCTTTCGCTCGTGGCGTCTATAACGTTGGTTGGTTGACACGTGTTCGTCAACAGGTCACGTTCATACCGAGGTTGCCAATCACAGGTTTGATTGGAGGTCGAGGTTTGCAATTCGCACCATCTGGGCCTTCGTAGAACGATCCTTCCGCAACGATTCACATCAGTCGACGAAGGAGAAAGATGAGGAAGAGAAAATCAATTTCTCCTTTTCCTCTCACACTCTCTCTCTCTCTTAGGTCAGCTACACGTGGGCCACCACCAGCTGTCTTCCACCCTTCAATTTTTGACAAATATGCCCCCTTCTAGAAGCATTTAGGTAGGCCAAAATATAGGGTAAGTGTGGCATACGAATTTTGCTAGATTTTCCTTTCAATTGGGCCTTAATTCCTCTTGAATTAAATCAAATTGACCCCCATTAATTTATTCAACACCTCATCATTCCAATTGGTATTTTTCCTTACCAATGTAACCCACTTACATCCCAATTTCACAATCCCTGGCTTCAATTGAACGAAAACGGCCATATTTATCTAGTCGAAATTAAAATTCGAAAATCTGGATGTCACAGAGTAAATCTCATAGTATAGGAGAGAGAAACAATAGAATGATAAAGTTAAGAGGAAAGAGGAAAGGTAGAACTACATCAGACGAAGAAAAATTTAAAAAAAAAAGAAGAAGTGGAGAAGATGAAAAATTAATTGAGGTCTATAATGGATAACAAAGAGCCATCCCCACCATTTTACACATGGAATTTCAAGCTTTCTACAAGATATTGTTGACCCTACTTTGCGGCTTTACATTGTTGTCTTTTATGGTCTTATTTACAACTTTCTGAAAATTCTTTCGCCAAATCCTAAATTTCCTATACCTACCTAATCCATTCCAAAGGAAAAAAAAATTATCCCAAACCATAACGGCCAAAACCCTAAACTCAACCACCATCATCGACTACCACTACGGATTGCCTCTAGCCGTCAGCACACTATCCAATGGCTTGTCATCCCTCTCTGACTCTTCCTTCCGATGGCCTTGACCCAATTTGCCTAACAGCGACATTGACCTTGATCCGAGGCTGCTGGCCTCTTTCAAGTCAGGAATGACCTCGGCAACTCTGAACATCCGATGGAGGTCATGGGCCAAGGTCATCCGTGGTAACTTACGATCTTCAATTCGGTATCGAGCTGCAACAAAATCACGGATGACCTGGATTGAGTCCGTCCATCACGATAGATGACCTCACTAGTTGAGGGAGAGAGAGAGAGAGGCCCGAGCGTGAACATAGGGGAGAGGGTCGATGGTATTGGTGAGGAGGTGGGTCCATGGTGGCAAATGACGGTTATGTGAGGGGCTTGTGCATGATGGTAGGTAGCACTTGAAGGCTTGGAATTTCTAAAGAGGGGCAATTTGATCTATCAATAAGATTTTGTCTTAGGATGGAAAGAAATATTTGGAGATATAGGGAAATAGAGTTTAAGGTGGGAAGAGTCTTGAGTCTTTTGCTTAAAGACAAATAGGCGCTAGTGATGGTGAAAAATGAGAAAATTACTTATTTCATGATATTTTCATAAAAAGAATGAACAATCGGGATTTTCTATTGAGAATTGATAATTGGTATCGTAGAATTCTAAATATATATATTTTTTTTGGTAAGGTAAGAATATATTGAAAGACAAAGGACAAATGTACACAAGCGGCACCAAAACTTACACTCTCATTGCGTGCAAAAGAGTGGAAGGGAACCGCGCAAAAGCCTCAAGAGGCAAGGAAAGAAAAAACGCAGCAAACAACAACACAACACAAGACACGACACAACCACCAGAAACAGCCACCGGACTCAAAGGTCGCCAGGGAATCCGGGAGCCAGACACCCGCACAGGAGAACCGAGCAATATCAAAAGATAACACCCAAGGGGTTACGTGAAGATACTAGGGTCGAGATTCCAACCCCTTTGAAGACGCCGATTCCTTGGATTGTTAGGAACATCCTTGTAGGTAATTGCTTTATCTTTAACCATCTTTATCAAATGATTCTTCAAAGCGGGAATATCAAGAGATTCCCCACGGAAAATCATAGCATTTCTCTTCTTCCAAATTAGGTAGCAAAGAGCTCCAAAGGAATAGCGGGATAGCCTATGAAAGAAGTCCTTACCCGCAAGGGAATTTCATAGCCCAAGCAAGGTTTTCCGCCCAAGTACCGTTCCTCCACGGCAAATTGCACCTAGTTGCCCAAAAGTAGATAATGGTAGTTGAGATATTGCAATCAAAGTACAAATGGTTAGTCGAGTCTGGCTGAGTGTTACAAAAAGTGCAAGCTGAGTACTCAATCCTTCCATATGAGAGGAGAAGGGACTGCGTAGGCAAGCGGTCTTTAGTAATAAGCCACAAAAGGAATTGAAACCAAGGGGCAACATCCTTATCCCACACAAAAGGAGTCCAAGGTGCTTTGGCTTTAGAAGTCTCGATGACGTTCCAAGCGAAGCTACGGAGAAGGCCCCGAGGAATCTTGACGCCACACAAAACGATCGTTATCAACCGAAATAGGAGGAAGCGAGAAACCATAATCCTCTAACCGGGACTTGCAGGATCTACCAGCATAAGAATATAAAAAAGCCACAGTAGCCTTTGTAGGAACGTCAGGGTCCAACAAAAACGATTGAGGAACTTGTAGATGAAGAGGGCCACAAGGCAACCAGCTATCGAACCACAATGATGTAGATCGGCCGTCGCCGACCTTCCATTCAAAGGATTGTCTACAACAGCCCCGAAGATGAAGGATCTTCTTCCAATTCCAGGAACAAACCGAAGGCTGAGTGGCAACCCGAAGTTATGCTTCTTTAAAAGTTGGAGTGTATCCATCGGCACCACAGCGATTCCTTATCCGTAAAGAGGATCCAAATAAATTTCATCATTGAGGCTTTGTTACAGTCCTTGATAGACCGAATCCCCAAGCCCCCTTCCTCCTTAGGCAAACAGACTTCCGCCCATGAGACTTTGGCACCTCCCTTATCCAAGGAGGTGCCTTTCCAAAGAAATCTACGAAGAATGCTTTCAATACCCAAGATAACCGAAGAGGGCAAAGTGAATACACTAGCCCAAAAAGTCTGAATAGCATGAAGCACTGACCTTATGAGCTGAAGTCTCCCAGCAAAAGAGAGGAACCTGTGGGACCAGGAGCGGGCTCTCGCGGTAATGCGATCAATTAACTGGGTACAATCAGCCTTAGTCAACCTCTTAGAGATGATCGGCACTCCAAGATATCGAATCGGAAGTTTACCTTCCTGAAAGCCAAATTCTTGGAGGATTCTATTGCACAAAGCAGGATCACCTCCCGAAAGAAAGATGTCACTCTTATTTTTGTTGGGGATAAGACCACTCCATGAAGAGAAAATGTCGAGGCTTCTTTTAAGGATCACAGCCGATTTCCAATCTGCTTGGCAAAAAGGAACACATCGTCTCGCAAAAAACAGATGAGTGAGCTTGGGAGAGACTTACATCTCCAATAATATTTGAACTCTTTAGCCGAAGACCTTTGGTTCAAAATTCCGAGAAGATTTCCATGATCGCGTGAATAGATAAGGTGACATTGGGTCGCCCGCCTAAGGCCTCTGCCTCCAGGGAAGAAGCCATGAAGCTCCCCATTAATAGAGATAGAGAATCTGGGTGTGCGTACACAAGCCATGATCCGGCGAATAATCCACAGAGGAAACCGGAAGGCAGTAAGGGTAAGCTCTAGGAAATCCCAGTCAATAGTGTCATAGGCCTTGCGAAAATCCACTTTGACTGCACATCTTGGGAGGTATGGGTCTAAGTGGAAGCCTCGCAAATAGCTCTTGAGCCAATAAGATATTATCCCTTATTCTTCTACCCTTCACAAACGCATTCTCGGGATGGACTAACAATATCCTGAAGTACAGGCGTAATTCTATTGGCCAAAATCTTGGTGATAAGTTTGTAAATAGTGTTGCAGCAAGCAATCGGTCTGAAGTCGTTAACTTCACAAGCATTCGGCACCTTGGGAATTAAAGTTAGGATGGTCGCATTGACTTCTTTAAGAAGAGAACCTACCGAAAAGAAATCTTTCACAGCCTCGTAACTAAAAGAGCCCACGATACCCCGTTACTTTTAAAGAATTCTACTGTAAAACCATCTGGACCGGGTGCTTTTCCCTTTGCAAGTGAGAACAAGGTCTTCTTGATTTCCAAATCAGAGACAGGCGAAGCTAGGGCACATACCTGGCTATCAGATAACGGCTTCCAAATGAGAGAAGTAAGCTCTTGAATATCTGGCTTTGCTAAGCCAACTCTAGGAGCAAGTAGATCCGAAAAGAAAGAGAGAAAAACTTGAGGCACCAAATCAGGATCCGAAATCACCGTACTGCGGTGTCCTTGACAGAGAGGATACGGTTATTGAGATGTCTAGCTTTAACACGGTTGTGGAAGAATTTTGTGTTGCGATCTCCTTCCTTCAGCCATCTAATCCTTGATTTTTGCTTAAAGAATGATTCCTCTTGACCACGAAGGTCTATAAAGCACGGCGCCGCCCTCTTTCAAGATCGGCTAGTGGAACATTTTCAGGATCCAATGAAGGAGATTCGAGTAGAACGTAAGGCTTCCTCGCTTCAAGAGTTCTTAGAGAAATATCCGAGAAAGCCTCTAGATTAAGATCCTTGAGGCGAGATTTCAACAATTTCAGCTTCGAGACTAGTTTAAACATTGGATATCCCCACACTTGAGTATCCCACACCTGCAAAACCGTAGAATGGAAGTCCGGGTGATCAGCCCGAAATCAAAGTACTTAAACGGCTTCCTCCTCGGACGCGGATCCACCACCCTGACAACCATAGGGGTATGGTCAGAAATTCCAGGATTAAGAAAAGACGCCTCCGAGTATGAAAAGTCCATTCTCCATTTAGAGTTGACAAGAACTCTGTCAATTTTCCGCATCTTCCTATTCGCACCCGCCGAAGTCGACCAAGTAAATCGAAAACCAGAGTACCTGAGATCCTCAAGTTCCGTTTGATCCAGACAAAGCTTGAAATCATCAAAACAGGGGATCCGGGCATTAGTGCTACCAACGCGATCAGAAGGGTCCTTGATTGCATTGAAATCTCCGCAACTATCCAAGCATAGTCTTGAAAAAGATCGTCACAATGGATCAGATCAGACCAAAGAGGCCTCCGCCTCACAAAAGAATGCTCGCCATAGATAGCAGAAATACAGCAATTAAAATTTGAAGATAACCCCTTCACACACCCATGGATGGCTTGGTCATTTGAAGAGATCAACTCAAAATCGACGGTAGCCGGATCCCATCCAATCCGGACTCGCGCGAGGAGCAAAATCATAGTTCGCAATCCAATTCCAGCCTCTCAAAATATTGGAAGAAATGGAACCAAACAAAGGCTCAGGAACTTTAGTTTCAAAAAGCCCCATAAGGCACAGCTTATTTGCAACAGCAAACTTCCTAATCTCCGCCCTTCTGACAGGGTTCATAATACCTCTAACATTCCAAAAACCAAAAAACATAGAAGCAAAAGGGGAGGATTATTTCCGCTTGGCAATCCTACGCCTACCTTTAGTTGGTTTTGAGTCCTCCGCAGTCGAAGGTCCCGGCGGGTCAGGCAGCAAAAGGAGAAGCTGATCTTGGCTCGAACCAACTCCAGAAGGTTCCGAAAGACCACTCATAGGGGCGGGTCTAGGCGTGTGGCCACCGTCTTCATTAGATAAGTTGTTGGTATCATCTTCCTGGTTTCCAGCGGCAATACATATTCCGGTACCAACCCGAAGCCTCAAGTGGCTTAGCGGGGACTTTAGGAGGCTTTTGGCCCGGCACCGCTTCCTTCAGTTGCGAGTCCGCCCTCCTCCGAGAATGGTATCGCGGATCGTTCAAATTCTGCAGATTCTGCTCCTTCTCTTTATCTTTAACCTGATTCCCATGCTGCGCAAGGTCGCTTTGGTGCGACGGGAGAGGTTCCTCCAGGTCCACCACCAGCTGAACGAGCGGAGAGGAACCACCAGGGGAGCTCCTGTTCTGTCCAGCTTCCATTGGAGATTCCGGAAGAGAGGCCAAAGGCATACCCGAAGACATTCCCCTTTGATCCTCATACGCAACCGAGGGTGGTATGGTTTGCTGAGAGCTGCCATTTACGGGCTTGCTAAGAGGTTCAGATTCCTCTGAAGGACGACCAGCATCAGCACGCTCTACTCCAGGTCTACTAGGCCTGATAGCCGTTGCACAATTGTGGCCAAAAATGCCACATTCAGCACAAGTGATGGGTCGCCACTCAAACTCCACTCCTATTTCACACTTCGTACCATTATGGGTTGTCTCAATCATTTTACACTCGGGTTGATCAGCAGTAATTTCAATGCAGACCCTAGCAAAGGTAAGGCAGTTCACTTGCTCTGTTCTCTTATCCACATATAGAGGTTTACCAAGCGCACTTGCAACCCTCCCGATGAAATGGGCGGACCAGCACGAAAAGGGAATATTCGATAGTCTAACCCAAACCGGAACAGTACGGAGGGTCTCTCTTCTCAGCTCAAGACCAGGGAACCATTGCTTTGCAGGACAAGTGGTATTCTAGCAACCGTTATCCGACCACTTTCAAGCACACTTCGACGGAATTCCCTATCAGGAATGCGAAACATGAAAAGCCCTTTTCCATTTGACATGACTTCAACAAGGTTCGGCCCCCATACTTTCTTCATAGCTTCCTTAACTACCTTAAAAGGCATTCGGCGACCAATGAATTGGCCCATTAAACATTCAAACATCTTGGGATCTGCAGCTTCCAGATCTTGATCGGTGATCTCAATCACAGGTCTATTGTTAACCATATTCGGTGGGGTATACACCAGATCATAACCCTTGGCCACGGTTCTTGCCACCGCAACCCACGATTTTCCTGATGGATTCTTAGAGGTGTCCCTGCCCTGAGGCTTGGCTGAGCGAGACCTTCCTCGCTGGACAGGTCGCGTGCCACCATTTACGCGAGGACCTCGCGCTTCGTTTGGACCAGCAATGGTGTCCGAACTCGATTTCCCTCTCATCACCGACATCAACGAAGGTTCCTCAGTCAGAATGGGAGGCCCACCATGGGAACTCGTCCCTTTCTCCTCATTTCGAGCCCTCATCGACTCCGATTCCATCTCTACTAACAACTCACAGCAGCAAGCAGGCGGGTGGAACCCTAGCCATAGGAAGCCATGCGAAGCAAGGAGAGGAGACGTACCAGGAGACGATGCCAAGGGGTTGAAAGAGAGGCAAGAGGCGCTCCTTTCCCCCAAAAAAACGGCGCAAACGAACGGCTAAAACGCCTGGAAACAGTAGCTCGAATTGCAGAAGGAACAGTGTTCAGTCGCCCAAGAAGGGAGAAGCGTGAACAGTACCCGCGATTGTCATTTGACCTTTTTAAATCACATTGGGTAATTGGATTAGTATACTATCTCTCATTCCGAATTCCTTTATGGTAAATCTCTGGACTTTGGCCATAAAAAAAGTGTTAATACAAGCAATGCTCCAAATAAATGAAAGTACTGAAATATGTAGGGCATTCAATTATCATTACAAAAAAATTGTATTATCATAAATTTTAAGTTGTTGATTTTGTAAGACTGTATAAATAAAAGAAGCCAAGTCTGATCAATTTGTCGGAAACACATTCCCACCATACCTTGGGCCTTCTAAAACCCAAACGAAAGTAGTGCACCGATATTCCGAAACCACTTTTAATCAAAGGTTAATTGGCCTTTCCTCAAGCCCTAGCTCATTCCATGTATGCGAATTGGACGTGCCACGAAACTATGAATCCTATGTACATATATTCTAATAGTCAAAACTTCAAATTCAGATCTACAATATATAAGCGAACTCATTGGATTTCAACCTTAAAACTCTACCTAAAAATTTCATTCGCGCCTAAACCTTCTGTTAAGATATATATTGCAATATTTTGTTACGATATAATGGTCAATTGAACAATAATTATATTAAAAACTACTCCCACGAAGATCTCATATTCTAATTTGAATGGAAGTTTCAGAGGGCATGCATACACACTCGACTTCCTGGGCCACTGAATACCCTACAAGCCCCTTGAACCGCCTAAATTCGGGCCTTTAACCTGTGTAAGTAGCCCTAAACCACAGCAATTTACACCCAATTTGAAGGTTTCCGGTGTATAACTAGTTTCCGAACTGTAGATTCCCCAATGCCTCGACAAATTGCGCCAACCTTGGGGGTTGATTTCTCTCATTAAAGCTAATTCAGTGAATATTCTCTGTCCGGCCATCTAAAATCATTTTCTTCTTTTTCTTGTCACGCGCATAAGTATGTGTGCTTATGCTATTTTGTTTGTGTGCGTGAGAAAGATTCATATGAATTAATATGATTAAATTTGGGATGCATGGACATCGGCATAGATAGGATCATGTGTGAGGGCAAAAGTATATATAGTCATGCGAACCTGTGTCCATTAGCAGATTAATGAACTTCTATTATGTGTGTAAACGGGAATGCGGGTGTATGTACTTGAAATTCTGATCTTTGAAAGAATGTAGTTGCTCAAATATATAATGTGCGATCTCATTATATGCACATTGAGACTGTATACAATGAACTAACCTACATCTTTTTTCCTCTTATATCAACAGAAATTTTGGGCATTCTTTGAGCACCCGATTAATTATCACATGATGTGACAATTTCGTCATTCCACATACATTCGGTAATCTTTGAAAACAATTATGTCTATGCTCCAAGGTGATCCCAAAGGAATGTTGCAAGAGTGTGCATTTGAACCCATATGTTCAACAAAAAGGACAAACAAATGGATCGCTCGAAAAAATTTCCTACTTCTATTGAAGTAAGTCAAGCATCAAATTGCTTCTCTGTCTAGATACTAGCGATATTCAAATGCTCTAGCACCTTCCTCTATGCACCAATCGAAATGATTTACCCATCAAATGAGTCACTCAACTACAGGTAACAACTCAATCGAGAGTACGAAAAATCCAAATTGGTCGACGTATGTGGGGGCTTTGTCCCTGATTGTTGACTTTTTAAATAGACTCTCAAACTCCCAATTGACATTATTCTCAGATCGTTCTTCTTGCACTGTCGCTACGCTCACGTACCTACGTGAATGCAGAGCTTGAGCACTGACAGATTCGATAGTTTTTCTCACTTATTAAAACCATCAATGCCTTAAACAAGATCCGTCACAACCAACTCCGTTACGGTAATCAAGATCCCAAGGTCAAACGATGTGATGCCATCAACGGCGACTCTCTCTCTTTGGTCGTCCTTTGCAACCTAAAACACGACAGAGATTGTTACAAGTCAACAGCTCGCATCTCTCGAAAAGTTACTCTCCAAGCATGGAAAAAGCTTAGCTTAGCCATCGCATCGCTGATAATTGTGAAGGAAAACCAAGCAAATTTTTTAAGTTCCATTCGTTTCAGAAAAATAACTTTAAAAAAAAAACGTTTTCCAAATTTTTTGGCCATGGCGGCGGTTGGTAATCGGCCACGGGTGAGCTCAAGCTCGCCAAATTCCGATGAGCTCGAGCTTCACCAACTTATGGTGAGGCACCGCCTCACTTGCCCAAGCTTGCTCGAGGCCATCGAGCAGCTCAAGCCTCGAGCCTCGCTCGAGGTTGCCACCGGCTAGGGAAGAAAGAAAAATAAAATAAAATAAAATAAAAGAAAAATTAAAAAATAATTAAAAATCGATATGAGAAAATAAAATAAAATAATTATTGAAATGAATGCATGGAGAAAATATATTTTCCTTACAAAATGGCAAAAATATTTTTTACTTTATTTTTTCGATTTCAACCGAAAATTAGAAAATATTGTCATTTTTATGGAAAATTACTTCTTGAAAAATATATATATTTTAAAATATCACATTTTTCGCGAAATGAATAGAGATTATTTACTTCATAAAAATTATTTTTCGGAAAAACTCCTTTCTCCTTTTCTGACGTTTAGGGCGTAAAAAATGAGTAGTCAATGAAAAAATTTCCAATCAACAGAAAAGTCCATTCTAAAGTTGGGGAAATTGATTTCCCTTTCTGAAAAAAAGGAAAACACATTTCCCCTCTTTCTCATGCTTCATCTCGTCCTCTTCCTTAACACCCAAGTCCCTCCAACCTTCTTTCTCTCCTTGCGATTTCTCCGTCTAAAATCCTTTCGCTCCCACACGCACTCTCTCTCTCTTCCCTCGATCCCTTCCCAAACCTGCTTCCGATTCTTGACAGCTCCTCCACAACCAGTCTTCCTCTCTCTCTCTCTCTCTCTCTCCTTGCTGAATGCACTTCTCTGTGTTGACACCTAAATTTTTGCCCAAAAATATTTCGTGTTAAATTCTTGCATATAGATTATTTAGGCATTTAATGTAGTGTTTTAAATGGAATATGTTTTTACTTTAAAAGAAAATTGAAAAAAAAAGATTAAAAAAAGAAAAAAAAAGTTGGGGCCAATGATCTAAATGTAACTAGCCAAGCCCAGGAGGTTAGATTGGAATTCAAATGGTAAGTTGGGGCCAAAATGCAATTTCCAAAAGTTGAGGGACCAATTTGCAAATTTTGCAAAATTTGCGCCCGAGCCCGTAAATCATCATCTTGGTCACCAATTAAGTTGAAATTGAATTTGGGCCAACTCGAATCAATCAAATCGAGCGAAAAAAGACCAAATTTGCCTTGAGTTGGGTATTTTCGGATAAGAAAATGGCTAAGTTTGAGGGACTTTCTTGCAAAATTGGGTGGGCACAATTGCAAAATCTGGTTGAGATCTTAAACTACTATACATTTACTTGCTAATTGATCAAAAACCGCAGCCAAATTAATGGATTAAAGCACTCAAACTAGTTACCAAAACCCAGCCCATGATTAGGTCTTAATTCGGAGCTGCTAAGTAGGCATATTGGTGGCCCCACCATATCCTCCTCACCTGCCCAGCCAGCCCGATCTCTGCACGTGATGGAAGACCATCATTGGTACTGCAAGTGGACAAGCATTGGTCAGAGATAAGCTGCTGCAGGCACGGGAAAATCGCACCAAATCCGGACACTCAACAGCTGCGAAATTTGAAAATTTTGGCTAAGTCAGAAAGTGGGTGAGCTGGGTCAGTTGACAGGCTTGGTAGGTGGACAAAAGGCCGACCAAAAATTCTCTAATTCGGGGGATAATATCACGGAAGAAAGGTTTTTCGAGAGAAGAGAGAGAGGAGACGAGAGGGGGAGGAGAGAGTTCGCGGTCGTCCCCCAAAGAGGCCCTCAGAAGCAACTCCAGCAAAGCAAACCCAGAAATTCCAGATCAACCTTTTGAGAGAAAAGTGAGATTTTCACAAGCCTTCGGTCAAAATTAGCCAAAACCTTCAACTAGAGAGTGAAACTCCACTCAAATATCTTTCCATCCATAGGTCGCACGTCCTAAATGGAGATCGGGAAGGCCTCCTAAAGCCCCCCCGAAAAATACCCTCCAGGCGGGCCAGGAAACACTGAAAATTTTGTAAGTGTTGAGCCCAGTTGGTCACGAGTGGAGAAAAGGCAGTGTTTTTGAGAACTTTTAGAAACAAATGAGGAAAATATTGACCTCTAACCCAAACTAGAATAAATATAGTTTGGCTTGGTGTCAATTTTTCCAACAAAATACGTCTTGAAGTCTAATTTTAGAGGTCAACGAAAACCTTCGTTATCAGTTCTTCTTTTCTGCAGATCTCATTTCCAGTTGAAGAAGCCAACTTCCACGTGCTTCCAGAGGAAAATTTCTCGGTTTCCACTTGAAAAGGAAACTAGGAAGTAAGGTAAGCATCCTAGATGTACTTATTTTCGAGTTTGAGCATGTTTTGATCATGAAAATCAAGAGGAAAACCAGCCCGGAAAACTGATTTCTGAGGCTGAAATTTTTCTAAGTGTTTGAAATCTCTTCAAGAGTTTTGCATGTGTGCTTCTTGGAGAGGTCGTTTTGATGTTTTTCGGTGAGTCATTCTCTATGATGTTTGTTGCATTTGAAATCCCATGTTACCTAATTTCACGTGGATTAAGTAGCATTTCCCTTAGATCTCGTATGTGATGAGTGTTGGGGCTTGAATATGCGCATGTAACCTGTTTACTTGACTTGGGTTCAAACCCAGATTTACAAAATCAGCTCAAACCCGTGCATTTGAGGACGATTTTAGCTTGGTCCTAGTGTGTTTTTAGCTATGATTTCTATCTAATCTTGTTCTTTGCATGTGGTAGTATAATCTTGATACTTTAGTTCCACATGAGATTGCTTATGAGTGGAGATTGAAGGCTGCAAACATGGCTCGAGGAGGCTATTGGGGCTAGTTTAATGCACACCAAATGTTCGACAAAATGCCCAAACTAAGCTTCGATCTTGAAACGGTCGATTTGAGCTTGATTATTGTGATATTCATGTGCTGTGTTACTTCATGTTAGCATAGATCGGCTTAAAGAATTTATTATTTTTAAAAAATAATAATAATTAAAAAAAGAGAAAACATATGAAATTTTCAAAAATATCAAAAAAATGTTAGATAGCATCAAATTAGGATAGAAATGACATATATGAAATTTTCCTAATTTTAAAAGGTCATTTTCCTAATTTAATGCTATTTTTTGTATTTTATAACCATTTTTGTAAATAATCAATCTTGCGTAGATTAAAACTATTTAAAGTAATTTCATGCACATAGAGCAATTTTATGCATATTTGAATTCTCATTTTTCTCATGGGGGTCCTGTCTGGGGCGTGATAACAAGGCCATGTAATATTATTTGCCCGACTTGTATCGGGTTTATATTTTCCGTTTATTTTCAAGTCATTTCAATTTCTTGGATGTTTACTTACGCGCTGCTTTTCATTAATTTGAGTGTAAATTTCTCTTCTAAATTATGTTAGGATTAGTCTAGACATTAAAAGAAAAAAAAACTACAAAAACATTTGCATGGACACTTAGTGGTTTCATAAAGATTATAATTGGTAATCAAGATTGTGTGGCCATTTAGATAAACAACTTTCCAAGTTAGTGGTACCGCAAGGGCGTTAATAGAAACATTGGCGTAAACAAGTCCCCCGTTCCTAGAAATCTCTGGTTGCGTAGGAATCAAGACAACACTCCCGTGTCTTGATTGGTTTCTAGCCGACCCCAATAGGCTAGTGGCGACTCCTAGAATTACATAGGTTGTTAAGAATTAAAATTCAAAATCCAATGTTGCGCGAGGTATGGGCTTGGGAGAGCCCGCGCCTAATGTAGGGCCATCGGTCCGCCTCTTTAGGCAAATACCCCTAAACCCTATTCCTTTTCCCCCGGACGGAAAAAAAGAGGTCGTGACAGCTTGGCGACTCCGCTGAGGACTTGGTTGCAAACCTTAGAGGACTTAGGCCGTAATAGCTTGGTTGGTTGTTCACTAACATGGTCTTCATTTGATAGCGCGTGTCAAAGTCGCGTGGAAAACAAGGTTAGTCCGCTAACAATGTGTTAAATGTTTTTGTAGGTTTGGAGTAATAAGGGGTGGAGTGTTTGTTAACCCATCTCTTTTGTAGGGAGGCGTAGGAATGTATGCCTATATGGATGAATTTGAAGTGTTGTTTGGATATCAATCGATGTGTGTGCCTTTATACTTATTTTGGCACTACACATTTACACACACAACCCGCGATCTAAAACCCTGATCGCATTAGGAAGCCCATAGAAGGTGCCAAAAGATGGAACCCGTGCGGGGAATGACCCATGGTTATCCACTTTTGGTCCCGCTCATTTTGATTATTGATAAAGAGAACTGTCCGACGTAAGCGCGGAGTGGGGAAAACTCTTTTGATCTAATCAAAATGGGGACCTTAAGTCTTTAGAATTCCACCTTTATGTGTCGAACCTCACAAGTTTACATCCGCATGTCTATGTGATTTTTTTTTTTTTTAAAAGGGTCTCTTCACCCATCTACTTGCTCACTTCGGATTGAAATTTTCATTTTTTGAGATTCGCGGAAATCAATGGAATGCCCTTGAAAATATAGGCTTGGCACTCACTTTTGATAAATAAGCATTTCAAATACCTATGATCTATTGAACATATGTTCTTGTTTAAATTTTCAATTATGAACTTAAAGTCACATTTTGTATAGAAATTCTTCAAAATCAAGATTACATTTTGGGGCATAGAATTAAAATCAAATTTTCAATAAAACTCTTTATTGGTCACATTTCAAAATTAAAATTCAAATCCCATTTTGTATATTGATTTTTCAAAATAAAAATCACCTCACCTTTGCATGAGTGAAACCACAAATTAATTTTTCAAAATCGATGCCCCATTTGTGTATGAAACTTTTGGAACAAAGTGGGCATTCAATTGATAGTCGCGGATCGATCTTTTAATGAAATCACCTCTTACTAATAAAATCTTGACGAAATACCAAATTCTCGTAAGTGGATACTACGAAGAAGGTATCGTCGCCTTGATTTCATTGTAAGAGGCGGCTTTATTGAAAGATCAATTTTTCATTCATATATTGACATTATCTTCCTCTCGCAGGTCATGCGTGACAACCATTCTTTGAACTCCTCTTGCTTGGCCATGCCAAAAGTGGACTTTAAAGCTAGGACGAGAATTGTGCTTATTATGCTCCTCTACGAAAGAGCTTCTTGTACTTTATCCTTGTCATTATTCCTATTAGGAACCGTGTTTTACGTTTTGAGTTTTGATTGTGAACCCAATCAAATGCTTTTGTAAATCATACAACTCACAATTTCTAATTATGAAATTAGAGTTTATAAAAGTTATATTCTTTAAAACACTTGAAGTGTTTCAAACGGACCCTCCGGGCTGAGTTTTATGCCTTAGCTTCAAAATGTGTGAAAATGAGTTTCAAGAAGAACTTGCATAATACTTTATCTCTTCACTTAATCGCTTTTGCAGGTTGATCCGTAGAACGATGCTTTGAGGGGGTAAGGTTGTAATCGTTCCAATAGGGATTTCTTGCGCAACAACTAACTCAGTCATCCATTTTTGTCAAAAGCAAAATGACGGTTTTGTTCAAAATTGACAAAAGTGCGAGCCTTTCCCTAATAGAGCAAGTCATGAGATGCACCAATTCATGCTCATTTATGGGCATATTTGGTTGAGCCATGAACTACTTGAATATTTTCGCAACATATGAATTCAAACATTGTGATTAAGTGTGAAAAGAATCATCAAGGCCTCGAAGATCACAAATCTACTGGTCTAATGAAGTTCCACATGCTGGACGACCTCATATTAATTTGACATTCTTTGTGGAAGAAGAAATTTGTAGACATTCTTTGGCAACAAACTACTTCGTTGGTTGCGAACAAGAAGCATTTGCAATCCCTACACTTCCAACGGTTTCTTGGCATCCAACCCTGTATGGATATGATTATTGGTGGTATGCAAGACAACACTTCAAGATGTAGATGTACACAAACAAGAATCAGTCATCAAATGTTGCCTTCAAATAAAAGGTGGTAATCGTTTCAAGTTAAATTCGATTTATTTTAGGAATGACTTGTCCTTGCACTTTGTGCAGATTTTAGTGAGGCAAATTACTGGCAAGCAACAAGATTACATGGGGAGGACAACCTGGTCCAGTAATCACACGATCTCTAAAAGAAAAGGGTGTGTTTGTTCCAAAAGTCAAAACAACTCATTCATAAACTGACATAGCCACCCATGCTTACAGATTGTGAAATGGGAAATGCATTGATGCAGCAAAAATGGCGAAAAATCACCTAGCCTAAAAGGGGTATGCGGGAAATTGAGTAAAGCATGAAGAACTCAAATGAAACAGAGATTCATCAATCCAACATGATGGAGCTGCATATGGACAAGTTATCTAACCTAGTGTGGCATGCATTGGACCATAAGGACAATGTCTTGCCTTCTTCAACAAAGCTACAATGAGATGCTGAATTGCCCGACTTTGAAAAAGGGTGTACTTCGTTCCTAAACCTAATGTACCTAAGAATAGAAATAATACATTGTTTCCATATGTGTAGGAAATTTTAATTGGGGCAGATGGCCACAAAATGGATCTGGGGCACGCAATGCCTGAGTCATCCGACTTCTAAAAAGGGAAAGATTCAAATGGAATAGACATTTGTCAAGTGAATTGTTGTCAATCATGCGAGCAAATCCATCCCCATAGCCAAGGACACAGGATGGAACGCAGTCATCAGATATGCCGTAAAAGGGAGTATACTGTTCCTAAAATGAATCACGTCGAATATGAAAATAACATATTACCTCTCTTTTTTCCTTGCAGTTGATAAATGGGGCAACTCACTCAAAGTAGAGTAACTCTCACCCGTGAAGCAAGATGAAACAAAGTCAATTGATTCAGCACAAAAAGGGAGTATCGTTTCTAAATTAGTCCAATTCAGTTTTGGAATATAAGTAACATGCCCTATCTCTTGTAGGAAAAGGTGCACATTGACCGTTGGAGCAACACCTTATACCAAGAAGGCATGTTAAGGCCTAACCATCCATTTTGATGGAATAAATGGAGTAAAATATCCACGAAGCTATGCCCTCACATGTCGAAACAAGGAGTACCCCTCTCCTTTCATCTTTGACGCCCACTTAGAATGAGTGGATTCGATAACACCTTTGAAAGGGAGATCTTCAAGGAAATGTTAACACCTAAAGAGCAAAGGCACATGAAGAGGAAACACAAGACATTTAAAGTTAGATGTAGGAGAAGGGTAATTCGGTATCATTTCCAAAATGCCTCATCTAAACTTCATTTTTGACGTAGTTCCTTTGTTTAACAGGAAGCGTTGGTATTCGAGGAACAAAATCGAGAAATTGATTAAGCATAATCTATATCGACAAAGTAAGCATGTGGAGTTAACACATGACAAAGTCACCTAAGTTGGCTTAAAATATGTGTCGTTCTAGAGCCGGTTCAATTAAATAAAAAAAGAAGCGCCCCATAGACACTACCAGCGCTTCGGCCTGGTGGTATGGGAATGAATGAACGGTCCGAGAGGTACGGGGTTCGATCCCGTAAACGGCAACAAGGTTGCCATGTAAAAATAATAATAAATAAATAAATAAAAACTTTTTCATCTCTTATTTTTGCAAAAAGAGGGAAATGCTTGAACTAATGAGACCAAAGACCTGAGAATCTCTTCAAGCCTTAAAACAATAGGTTCATGCTATTGTTTGCTGCCCAAATGGTGAAACTGACCAAAGGTAATGTTGTATCGTTCCCAGTTTTATGATCCTTGAGGATTCATGTACTAACACATTCCTTTTTGTTCTTCGTAGGGTCGCCTGACTACTAAGGCACAGGTAAGTACCCTTCTTCTCAAAATCAAATGGAAAACAAATGGAGAATTTTCATTGCAAGAAAGAACATTTAGTGTTTTTGTAGAAACAAGCACAAAAATGGAAATTGAAGAAACAAGTTTTCCACAAAGTTTGCAAAAATCTTCTTTACCTTTAAATTGTCCATCCACTCGATGGATCACTCATTTCGAATCAAAATTCTCTATGGAGATTAATCCACTCAGATGATCTCAACAAAAATGAAAGGCGATGTTGCTTATGCCAAGCGAGAAACACTTAGGATGAGGAAAGGCAACCCATTTCCAAACATGTCCTTTAAACACTGGAATTCGAGTGAAAAAGAAAGCTCGTGTTGTTTGAGGTCAATGAATTCATTCGCAAGAGGTACATAGATCAAGATGATAAGAGGCATTTCCTTCCTCTATCATACACACTACATGTGACAATAGTTAGCCCATTTGAGCCTTTTAATGTGAAGAATTTTCTACAAAATACCCCTGTCAAGAACTACCCCACGATGGGGCAATTATGGAGGTTTGGGTTGACATTATTTGGAGAGGTAGGATGAGAAAGGTTTCTTTACTCTCACTTGCATAAATCTTTTCTGTGGTAACTTCAGGTGAATTCTTATGGAAGCTCGAAGCATCCCAAGGTGAAGAAGAGCATTCTTTTCTCTACCCAAACACCGATACCCTTTGCTTAAACCATATTGAGCCTAACTATTAATTTCTAAAACCCGAGTGGTGATTATCTCCCCACATTGGGGTAGGGCACATGATTTACCAATGCAATTGGTGTTTATATGAGAATATGAAAAGCATCTTGAAAGTCCCAAGAGCTCAAAAAGTTTGAAAGAACAAAAGTCAAGTGAAAATTAAGGGGCATGAAAAAGCAGTGCCTGGTAAAAGCAAGGCCAATGCCCACAAAAAAAAAAGGGAGAGAGAGTGGAAGAAAAACAATTGCATCAAGAGGAATATCTTTGTGAAAGCAAAAATGGCAAAAAATGCCTGCATTGAAAAGAAAATCATTGCAAATGCAAAAGCCATTATGTTAAGATGATTAGTCAAAGGACTTTCGAGACAATTTGAATCCTAAACATTGAGTGCTTTAAAAAAAATGGATGATATGGTAATGATGCCATGATAATCACCGACTCCCAAATCCCCATTTGACAGAAAGTTCTAAGCCTTTTGAGCTAAGCCTTTTGAACCTTTCCCCGAATCAACATTACAACACATTTCCAAAGTCTCTTCAGATTGGGATGATTCAAAGTGGAAATAAGGACTTCCTAAAGAAGATGCCGCTCGAGGAAGTGAGAGTAAGGTTGTCTTATCTCATCTTAAGGTTTCTTGACTTGTAAACCTGGCGAAGATGTCGATCGGTGATTAATTCATTTCATTAGCCAATGATGCTTATCCATTGCTAAAACCATGACCAAACCTGCACTACGGTCCTTCTAAAGACCTCTTTGATTGGTCAATGTGTACTTATTGCGAATGATTCAAAGCCTTGCGCACTGGAAGAGTGAGGTTGAGTGATCAGTTTATTTCCCACATGAACAAATGGGATCAAATAGCCATTTTCTTGAGGATATGCGAGAAGCCCTTTCTGACTAGGGATCCTTGCTTGGCATACTTAACAAACCTTTCTCATAAGTCATGGTCATTTCGACAAGGACTTTTCTCCCAAGAGAATTTGACGATTAATGATATCATCCGAGCGTGATGACAGTTTTGCGAGTTTGTCAAGTTGTCGAAATTAGTTTGATTTGTTTATGCAATCATTGCCTTCTCATTACCGATACACTTTTGATATTGTTTCTAATGACATATGTTGAAATTGACCTCATCTAGTATGCTTTCCCTACTAGAATACTTGTTATAATGAATACTCTTTGATGTGCAGTATCCATTTTAGAATATTCTCGAATGACAGATTCCTCCAGTGAAACCACACAATTTCCAAGGGTTCATGGATTAGCCTTAAACCATGTATTTCAAAGGGGTTCATGGGTTAGCCTTAAACCATGCATTTTCAAAGGGTTCTTGGTTATCCTTAAACCTTGCAATTCTAAAGGTTCATGGGGTTAGCCTTAAACCCTGCATTTTCAAAGGGTTCTTGGTTATCCTTAAACCTTGCAATTTCAAAGAGTTTTTGGTTACCCTTAAACCATGCCATTTCAAAGGGGTTCATGGGTTAGCCTTAAACCATGCATTTTCAAAGGGTTCTTGGTTATCTTTAAACCATGCAATTTCAAAAGGTTCATGGGTTAGCCTTAAACCATGCATTTTCAAAGGGTTCTTGGTTATCCTTAAACCTTGCAATTTCAAAGGGTTCATGGGTTAGCCTTAAACCATGCATTTTCAAAGGGTTCTTGGTTATCTTTAAACCATGCAATTTCAAAAGGTTCATGGGTTAGCCTTAAACCATGCATTTTCAAAGGGTTCTTGGTTATCTTTAAACCTTGCAATTTCACACGGTTCATGGGTTAGCCTTAAACCATGCAATTTTCAAAAGGTTCTTGGTTATCCTTAAACTTTGCAATTTCAAAGGGTTCATGGGTTAGCCTTAAACCATGCATTTTCAAAAGATTCTTGGTTATCCTTAAACCTTGCAATTTCACACGGTTCATGGGTTAGCCTTAAACCATGCAATTTTCAAAAGGTTTTTGGTTATCCTTAAACCTTGCAATTTCAAAGGATTCATGGGGTTAGCTTTAAACCATGCATTTTCAAGAGATTCTTGGTTATCCTTAAACTTTGCAATTTCAAAGGGTTCATGGGTTAGCCTTAAACCATGCATTTTCAAAAGGTTCTTGCTTATCCTTAAACCTTGCAATTTCAAAGGGTTCATGGGTTAGCCTTAAACCATGCATTTTCAAAGGGTTCTTGGTTATCCTTAAACCTTGCAAATTCAAAGGGTTTATGAGTTATCCTTAAACCATGCATTTTCAAGAGGTTCTTGGTTATCCTTAAACCATGCAATTTTAAAGGGTTCTTGAATTACCCTTAAATCATGCACTTTCAAGAGGTTCTTGGTTATCCTTGAACCATACAATTCCAAAAGGTTCACGAGTTAGCCTCAAACCATGCATTTTCAAGACATAATTTCAAAGGGTTCATGGGTTAGCCTTAAACCATGCATTTTCAAGAGGTTCTTGGTCATCCTAAAACCATACAATTTACACGGTTAGTGGGATTGCCTTAAACCACAAGGTTAGTGGGACTTCCTTAAACCACACGGTTAGTGGGACTGCCTTAAACCACAAGGTTAGTGGGATTGCCTTAAACCACACGGTTAGTGGGACTGCCTTAAACCACAAGGTCCGTGGGACTACCTTAAACCACACGGTTAGTGGATTGCCTTAAACCACACGGTTAGTGGGACTGCCTTAAACCACAAGGTTTGTGGGACTGCCTTAAACCACACGGTTAGTGGGACTTTCTTAAACCACACGGTTAGTGGGACTGCCTTAAACCACAAGGTTAGTGGGTTTGCCTTAAACCACACGGTTCGTGGGACTGCCTTAAATCACACGGTTAGTGAGACTGCCTTCAACCACACGGTTAGTGGGACTGCCTTAAACCACACGGTTAGTGGGACTGCCTTAAACCACACGGTTAGTGAGACTACCTTAAACCACACGGTTAGTGGGACCGCCTTAAACCACAAGGTTAGTGGGACTCGCCTTAAACCACAAGGTTAGTGGAACCGCCTTAAACCACACGGTTAGTGAGCGCCTTAAACCACATGGTTAGTGGACTGCCTTAAACCACAAGGTTAGTGGGACTGCCTTAAACCACACGGTTCGTGGGACTGCCTTAAACCACAAGGTTAGTGGGACTGCCTTAAACCACACAGTTAGTGAGACTGCCTTAAACCACAAGGTTAGTGGGACTGCCTTAAACCACACGGTTCGTGGGACTGCCTTAAACCACACGGTTAGTGAGACTGCCATAAACCACATGGTTAGTGGAACTACCTTAAACCACAAGGTTCGTGGGTATATCCTTAAACCCTAAACCACACTCTTTACATTAAGCTCACTTGCATTTTTATTTTACTATCTTTAAAAACAAAAAAAAAAAACAAAAAAATTAGGTGTCACTTTATCTTTGAAAGAAATCTCTTTGAGCTTCCTTCCAAAGAGGGGCAGCTGTTGACACCTAAATTTTTGCCCAAAAATATTTCGTGTTAAATTCTTGCATATAGATTATTTAGGCATTTAATGTAGTGTTTTAAATGGAATATGTTTTTACTTTAAAAGAAAATTGAAAAAAAAAAGATTAAAAAAAGAAAAAAAAAGTTGGGGCCAATGTTCTAAATGTAACTAGCCAAGCCCAGGAGGTTAGATTGGAATTCAAATGGTAAGTTGGGGCCAAAATGCAATTTCCAAAAGTTGAGGGACCAATTTGCAAATTTTGCAAAATTTGCGCCCGAGCCCGTAAATCATCATCTTGGTCACCAATTAAGTTGAAATTGAATTTGGGCCAACTCGAATCAATCAAATCGAGCGAAAAAAGACCAAATTTGCCTTGAGTTGGGTATTTTCGGATAAGAAAATGGCTAAGTTTGAGGGACTTTCTTGCAAAATTGGGTGGGCACAATTGCAAAATCTGGTTGAGATCTTAAACTACTATACATTTACTTGCTAATTGATCAAAAACCGCAGCCAAATTAATGGATTAAAGCACTCAAACTAGTTACCAAAACCCAGCCCATGATTAGGTCTTAATTCGGAGCTGCTAAGTAGGCATATTGGTGGCCCCACCATATCCTCCTCACCTGCCCAGCCAGCCCGATCTCTGCACGTGATGGAAGACCATCATTGGTACTGCAAGTGGACAAGCATTGGTCAGAGATAAGCTGCTGCAGGCACGGGAAAATCGCACCAAATCCGGACACTCAACAGCTGCGAAATTTGAAAATTTTGGCTAAGTCAGAAAGTGGGTGAGCTGGGTCAGTTGACAGGCTTGGTAGGTGGACAAAAGGCCGACCAAAAATTCTCTAATTCGGGGGATAATATCACGGAAGAAAGGTTTTTCGAGAGAAGAGAGAGAGGAGACGAGAGGGGAGGAGAGAGTTCGCGGTCGTCCCCTAAAGAGGCCCTCAGAAGCAACTCCAGCAAAGCAAACCCAGAAATTCCAGATCAACCTTTTGAGAGAAAAGTGAGATTTTCACAAGCCTTCGGTCAAAATTAGCCAAAACCTTCAACTAGAGAGTGAAACTCCACTCAAATATCTTTCCATCCATAGGTCGCACGTCCTAAATGGAGATCGGGAAGGCCTCCTAAAGCCCCCGAAAATACCCTCCAGGTGGGCCAGGAAACACTGAAAATTTTGTAAGTGTTGAGCCCAGTTGGTCACGAGTGGAGAAAAGGCAGTGTTTTTGAGAACTTTTAGAAACAAATGAGGAAAATATTGACTTCTACCCCAAACTAGAATAAATATAGTTTGGCTTGGTGTCAAATTTTCCAACAAAATACGTCTTGAAGTCTAATTTTAGAGGTCAACGAAAACCTTCGTTATCAGTTCTTCTTTTTCTGCAGATCTCATTTCCAGTTGAAGAAGCCAACTTCCACGTGCTTCCAGAGGAAAATTTCTCGGTTTCCACTTGAAAAGGAAACTAGGAAGTAAGGTAAGCATCCTAGATGTACTTATTTTCGAGTTTGAGCATGTTTTGATCATGAAAATCAAGAGGAAAACCAGCCCGGAAAACTGATTTCTGAGGCTGAAATTTTTCTAAGTGTTTGAAATCTCTTGAAGAGTTTTGCATGTGTGCTTCTTGGAGAGGTCGTTTTGATGTTTTTCGGTGAGTCATTCTCTATGATGTTTGTTGCATTTGAAATCCCATGTTACCTAATTTCACGTGGATTAAGTAGCATTTCCCTTAGATCTCGTATGTGATGAGTGTTGGGGCTTGAATATGCACATGTAACCTGTTTACTTGACTTGGGTTCAAACCCAGATTTGCAAAATCAGCTCAAACCCGTGCATTTGAGGACGATTTTAGCTTGGTCCTAGTGTGTTTTTAGCTATGATTTCTATCTAATCTTGTTCTTTGCATGTGGTAGTATAATCTTGATACTTTAGTTCCACATGAGATTGCTTATGAGTGGAGATTGAAGGCTGCAAACATGGCTCGAGGAGGCTATTGGGGCTAGTTTAATGCACACCAAATGTTCGACAAAATGCCCAAACTAAGCTTCGATCTTGAAACGGTCGATTTGAGCTTGATTATTGTGATATTCATGTGCTGTGTTACTCCATGTTAGCATAGATCGGCTTAAAGAATTTATTATTTTTAAAAATAATAATAATTAAAAAAAAGAGAAAACATATGAAATTTTCAAAAAATATCAAAAAATGTTAGATAGCATCAAATTAGGATAGAAATGACATATATGAAATTTTCCTAATTTTAAAAGGTCATTTTCCTAATTTAATGCTATTTTTGGTATTTTATAACCATTTTTGTAAATAATCCATCTTGCGTAGATTGAAACTATTTAAAGTAATTTCATGCACATAGAGCAATTTTATGCATATTTGAATTCTCATTTTGCTCATGGGGGTCCTGTCCTGGGGCGTGATAACAAGGCCATGTAATATTATTTGCCCGACTTGTATCGGGTTTATATTTTCCGCGTTTATTTTCAAGTCAAAGAACGACATGTTTAGTGACCAAGTCATGCAACCACTATCGACGAACTGGAGCAAAGTACAACACAATCAAGGCAATTATAGAGAAAAGAAGGAAGGCAGAGGAACATGCGAAAAGGTTAGAGGCAGTTACCAAGGAAGGAGTAACTATTCAATGGTTACCAAATTGCTTTATAAATATCGCGAGTCATCCAACGAAGAGTCCCCAAAACAATACATCAAATGCCTTTACTTTATTGCACTTTATCGCACTTTAGTTTCATAGCTGCAGTTCCTAGATTCCTGTCGTCGATTAGATTCCGGCGAGTATTTATGTCCAGTGCGGCGTCATTGATTAAATTCCGATGTTGTATCACAAGCTTAACGTTGTTGATTAAATTCCGATATTGTGTTTTCTATCCAAGGGCATCATTGTTAATTAAATTCCAACTTTGCGCCGAACTATCCCTTAAGCTGTGTCATTTATTAAATTCTGACATAGTTTTGACACAAAGTGGTACTTAAGTAATTCAAAAGAATTTTTTTTGTATTAAAGTGAACATCGTATACAAGTTTTGACACTTGTATCATTCTCCCGGCAATAATAAGACAATGGCATTAGTCTAATGTGCAATAGGGTTATTAAACTTTTAGTTCCGTGGGTAATAAAGTTTCTACATTTTTAATTTATTCAATATGGCTCCTAAAATACTAGTAAATGTTCAATCTACTCCTTAAACTATATGAAAATATTGAAAAGTTGAAAAATTGTATCACACATGGAATTAGAGCTCTGTTACTATTTGTGCAATTTTCCCAATTACAAGAACCCATGGTGGCAGCTCGATAAACCTTAAACCGTAATTTCCATCTTCTGCCCCTAATCTTCGCGGACTTATTGAATCATCTCAGCCTTCAGCTTTCTCTTTCTGGATGCGGATTATTTTCTCTTCGGCGTTTGGAACTCTCCCTATTTAACATCAATCGACACACAGCCTGCTCGACGTCTATCCGTCTTGCCCTGGGTTCGTTCCCTCACTTGCCTCTCGTAGAGCTTGCTCCAATTGGAAGAGGATGAGGATACCCATGCTCTCTCTTTCATTTGCTCTGCAAGAGATTAGGTAAGTTCTGGTCGGTAATGGATGGAGTAGTTTCTGGGGATATGTTAAAGGAATGCCATCTCACTCTCTTTGTGAGACTGTTCTCAAACCCTACCGTGAATTTCCAAGCCTTTGCGAATGTGATGAAAAGAGCCTGGAGAAGTGAAGATATGGTTTCTGCCGACATGGGTTCTGGCCTTTTTGCATTTACGTTTAAATCTGAAGGAGACAGAGATAGAGTTGTAGAATCTGGTCCATGGTCTTTCGCGAATCACCTCAAATTGCTTAAACCATGGGAACCCAATACACCTTCCTATAGTTATGAATTTGCGACTTGTGTCTTTTGGGTTCAAATTCGCGGATTGCCCCTTGAATGGTACTGTGTGGATGTTGTGAACGTAGTTGCTCAGGGGATTGGGAAGGTTTTAGATGCGAAAGTGGAAAGGGAAGGGTTTTTATCACCGGGAGCAAAAGTAGAGATCAACCTGGATGCTCCTTTAAATTCTGGTACCCTTGCTAGTTGTGGAGGTACGAAGCTTTGGCTTGATTTTAAATACGGAAGGCTGCCACATTTTTGCTGTTCATATGGTGAGCTGGGTCATTACGCCAAGCATTGCATAGAGATCCCTTATGAAGAAGACAATTTTATTCCGGAAAATGACCTTTTATTTTGGGAAATGGTTGCGGGCAAAGGTTGATGAATCAATTTTGGAGGGCCTTTTATGAAGCGAAGGTCGATGAAGATATATAGTTCCAAATTCCCCTGTCAATGACACTCAAATTGTGGCTTTTGTGGAAGGAACTTCTGGCCTTGATAACCTGCAGTTAACCATTATGGAGAATACAGTAGAAGTCTCTGAAATTAGAGGAGAAAACCTTTCAAAGTCAGACCCGAGCTAGAGTATCGTTCGAAATTTCCATCCCTGCAAAATCTCGTTGCATTTTCCATTGTTTTCGTCCAATTCAAAAAGCTCAAAAGAAGAATTAGGAACTTTGTTGCAGATGTCTAGACACAGCCATTGAAACGAAGTTACTATGCACAAAACTAAGATAATGCTATGTTCAATATCTATGAACAGGTCTCCACCTTATTTTCTTGTCAAGGAAGTGACACTTGTTTCAATCTTGTTCTGAGCCTAAATTGCAATTCCAAAGTCTCGGACTTGTGCAACCTGGACCTCATTTAGAAGAACATTGCTAGGCTTCATATTGTATTGCACAATGGGTTCCGGTTGGCTGTGGTCAAGATATTCGAGCGCTATTGCGACATCGACCATTATCTTCACTTGTTATTGGAGACCCAAGTTGTAGTTGTTGGAGTACAGCCACTACCCCCAAGCCCCTGTTGGGCATGTATTGCAGCAACAGAGCTCTCAGATCAGAGTTCGTGCAGCTACTGATCACCTTGACAAGATTCTGGTGCCAATTATGCGGAAAACCTCACATTCTGTGCAAAACTTTTCTGAGTGCCTTTGATACAGAAACTTAGTAATTTGACTACAACGTTCGTCCTGGTTGGCTAGAGTCCATTTGTATACAAAGCGAAAGCTCCCTGCTTCGAGCAAATTTCTTTAGGTGAAATTGTTAGTAGCAGAGCAAAGTTTCTGATATGATATCACCGGGTGGTTAATTGCAGGAGGGCTTTTCTTACCAGTGTTTTGACACTTTCTGAGCAAGCAAATGAGAGAGGCTAAAAGTATAGCTGATATAATTGGCACCATAATGTATAGTAACTGGAGGCGATTGTCCCTTGAATGTTGCCACTAGGCTAGCGACTCTTTCATTCCCAAAATGGGCTCTTCAATGGTTGACTTGGGAGATTTGATAAATGGGCTGAGTTTCCTATTGTCTAATACTTATTATTTGGATTGCGGATATATATAATCAAGCAGCAACATGGGTTTCACTTGAAGTTTAGCAACATCGTGGTTTGAAAATGTGTGTTATATTACATGAGATCTTTAGGCTTAAGGCAATCTTATATTTTCTGGAAGTGGATGAAGTTTGAAGAAAGGTTATGAACTATTGAACATAACCAAAAAATTGTAGTCAAACGGCTCAACGATCGTATGCTCATCTGACTTATGTAAGCATAGAATTCAGTCCACTGAAGCACAATATCAACAAAAATGTTTTGTTTAATCCATTGCTTTTTGGAATTTGTGACTTTACCTCGCTTCTCCTGTTATCACTTAATATTAGTGTGGAAACATTGGAAATTCTCCTTTTGTTTCCCTGAAATTTTTAATATGCTAGTCAACAAGATGGCATTCGGCATTTTGCATTATTTTTTTAGGATTCTGTAACAACTCATTGCTATGACTATGAAGATTCCATGTACCAGCAATTGTATGATCTCATACTTGACTGACTTTATTTGTCGGGAGGATGTAGAGGACTGCAGTTTACATGTTGCATAGTTCTTTTTTGTTTGAGTGTAGAGGAAATTGATATAGGACGCTTTTACCAAAAATTGATATAGGACACTGAGGTTGTAATGTTGCCTGACTTTGTGCCTCCGATTGATGCTTTTCTCAGTTTGATATAGGACACTTTGAGGTTGTACTGTTGCCTAACTTTGTGCCGCAGATTGATGCTTATGTCAGTATTTTGACGAGAACAGCTCAAAATTCTGTCAATGGGACACTGCACAGTTTCCTCACGAAAGAGAATGCCTTGACTCACTGAAACTTTAATTAAAATTCTCAAGCAATGTGATCAAGTTGTACCTGAAACCTTGGGAGACCTTTATATACTGTCATATCTTGATTTTCATTTGCAGCTTCACGAATTGAGAAGCACATCATATTACTTTTTTTTGGGGAGGGGGACACCATTAAAATTATAAATTTTGCAGCCAATTGCATGATTTTTACCTTTCATTAGCTGCTGAAGCGCGTTTTAATTTGATACCAAGTTGGTGAAATGTGTTCTTGTAGAAATTACTTATCCGTAAATGTTGGTACGTATTGTTTGAAACAATTTGGCTTTTCTTTTAATTGCACTCATTGAACGAGTGAAAAGAGAATAAGACTGAAACAAGTGGGGGCAATAACACTGAGTTGTGCCTTGATTGAGAATTTGCTTCTTCATATTTTGCATTAGGCATTTAATATTTGTTGTCTTCTTCATTTCTTACTTGCAGGATGGCCTCAGTTGAGCAAAGGGTTTTTCTTCGATTGAGCAAAGATTGATTGTTTGCTTTTGAGATGGAAATTTTGATTGTTCACTTTTGCTTTATTTCTTGCCCATGTGGTCTTTGTAAGAAAGTTTGTTTTTCTCTAGACAATGCTAATTTTATTTTTTTTGGGTTAGTTCTAAGTTATTTATATTCTAACTCTCACTTTTTGACGTTTGTCTTGCCTCCTTCTAGGGTGCGAGAGTCCAAATCTAAATCTGAAACTAAATCACCCCCACTTCAACCCCCTTGAGAATGTGGAGATTCAAATCCCCCACCTCACTCTTCCCATGTGGGAAGGGTGGCCACCGGGTCAAACCTTGATGGTTACAAATTAACAATGCTGAGTTAATTTGTACTTAAATTTGTTGACGGATTGGACCAAGTTTGGGATTCCTATGGGATGTGGCAAGTTCCTTGTCCTGCATTCATTTGGGAATTTAAGGTCTCGAGAGATGTGTGATGCATAGACCCATAAGGATACGTTTGATTGTTCGGATTTTTAATTATGATAGGATTGTATAGAATAAGATATAAAATCCAATGATTTTGTTATATCCTATCCACCATTTAGTGATTGGAGTAATAAAGTATAATATATTCACATCATATCATGTATATTATTTGGTATAAATGATATATTAGTAAAATGAATAAAAAAAATTGCAAATGGAGATGGTAAATTATCTTGTGACACTCTTACCTATTTTATTTCTATTTTCTTTTTAATTTTATTTTTCTCTTTTTATAATTAATTTCTTTTCTATTTCTTTCTTCTCCTTTCATCATTCTCTAATAAAATTTTATTAAATAGTAAACTGTACTAATATGCCTATAATATGTAATAAATGTAAATATAAATTTATATAGTGAATTTATATTATAAAGTAAAATTACATTTTAATATATAAATAAAAATAAGATTAAATTAAAATAATTAAATTTTTACTTTTTGTTATTTTGAATTTCTTATATTAGAATTCAAATATTATTTATATTAAAATATAATTTTAATTTTGTTAATTTAAGAAGTTTGTTATTTGAGAAAATTAACTTTCATATTATGGATGTTAGAAATCCTAGAAGCATTTCTCTCATATTCACATACAATAATTTTATCTAGTTCATATCCCCCTTATATCCAACTTTATTCTATCTTAAACAGGTATCAAACATAGGATATGATAGATTTTATAATACCTTGAATTTTATCCTAATTGCCAAATGCAATCTAAGGGATTGTGAAAAAACATGTTTAACTTAACCTCTACACAAAATACAAAAAAATATTTTGAAACCCAACCCGATCACTCATGCTATATGCCATTTGGGTCTCAAGTCGGGTCCAAAGACACTTCTGCAGTGTTTGGGCTCGGGTTGGATATCAATTGAACTGTTGACACCCTAACTAGGACTATCCAATATTAAGCTGACCTCTCTTAAAGGATATCTGACATGGGGCGGATACTTGATCACTTTCTTGCACAAAAAGTGATCAAGGGTCAAGAAGAATGCCTGTTTGCACACTTTATAGAAAGTGATTTTTATGCAACTCATCATGTGGGCGGTACCAAGTTTGCCCTGAATAAATGTCTTTGATGCAATCAACTTCTTAATTGTCACATGATGTGATGGTTGCAGTTAACGCTGATAACGGATTTTTTAGTTTTCAAAACTCGAGAGAATGTGGTATGAAAGGGTGACATAAGGATGCTCACCCTTCTAGATGGGAAAAATTACCAAAAAAGTCCTAAACCTGTTGCAATTGTGCCAATTCAGTCCTAAAATTTTTTTTTTTGGCCAATTTAGTCCTAAACCTTTTGTTTTTATTCCAATTCAGTCCATTTGGCCATGCATAGTCAGAAAAATCTAATGTGGCATTCTAGTCGGCGCCGGTCGGCGTTCGCGCCGACATGAGACCGGAGAGCAAACGTCGTCGTTTTGCTTTAAAAAAAAAAAAAAAAGCCAAAGGGAAAAGGCAGAAGAGAAAAGGGCGTGAAGAGAAAAGGGCGTGGGGTTGGCTGGGTTCTTTCCCAAAATCAAGCAGGGAACCCTAAATTGAGAGGATCTTCCCTTGATTCATGGTGCCTAACATTGATTCTTGGTGGATGCCTCCGTTCAACACCTCCGTCGAAACGCTTTGGCCTCCGCTTGCCCAACGCCTCGCTCGACGCCTCCGTCCAACCCTCCAGCCAACGCCGCCCAATGCCTCTATTCGAAGCCTCCATCCAATCCTTCCGCCGACGCCGCTTGACGTCTCCATCCAACGTGTGCGTCAGCTCGACGCCTCCATCCGACGCTCGACTCACCCAACATCTTCATCCGATGCTCACTCGATGCCTACATTCGACGCTTGCTTAGATTCGCCTGCTTGCTTGATGCTCACTAAACGCCTTGATTGTCTTCTTGAAATTGCGGTGCTTTATATTTATGTTGTCTTGATTTCACTTGAATTTTATTTTAAATTTCGTTGACATGGGTTTGACGTAGTAATGGGTTTGTGGTTGTTGAACTGGATGGCTGGGCAAATTGCTAACATGAGTTTGTGGATGGTCTCGCGTAGAATGTCTCTATCTTGCCTAGAATTTTTGGTATTGTTGCTGCTTTTGGCTCATTTGGGAAGAATATATTGCTTTGAGTTGCTGCTTTTGGCTCATTTTGGAAGAATATATTACTTTTGAGTTGCTGCCTTTGGTTCAGATTGACAAAGTTTGTTAGGTATATGGAGTTCCTAATATACTTCTCGTTCAGATTTTCCAAAGCTCGTTTGGATCACCTAAATCTCATTGCAATTGCAGCAAATTTGGCCTGCCTATGTTGTGGATTTTATATTATACTTGGAGGGACTTTGTATATATCATCCATGAGCACAGATGTCATATGATATGATCATGTTTTGAATTCAATCTGCATTAGCTCCTTCCAGTCCCAGATGTCATATGATCTGATCATGTTTTGAATTCTCGATATTGATGCAGTCATTCTTATAAGAAGATTGAGAGCACAATTATTCTTTTATTGTTGGTATCTGACTATGCTTTTTGTTGTGCTAATCATGTCCACGCTAACTGATGTTTTCAGTTGGTTGGCCAGCTCGACAACACTGCTGTCTCATCAGCCGGTGCCAAGTTGGCATTCAAGTCCAATGAAGAAATAGAACTTCAAATAAGGTCCATCCCACTAGACGAAGTGATACCAGAGTCAAAACCAGTTCTTCTCGTCAAAATAGATGTTCAAGGCTAGGAGCATCATGTTCTGAAGGGGGCCGTGAAGTTGCCGTCGAGAGAGGTAGGCAAGGCACCGTATTTGATTTATGAGGAGGATGAACGGTTGTTGCAGGCAAGTAACAATGGTTCTAAAGAGATTCGAGAATTTCGTCACTCTGTTGGGTATCGTCATTGCACCCAACATGGTACAGACGCAAACTGCACCGAAAACAGCTGATAGTGGATTAATTTACCTTAGCCTTGTTGATGTAAGATCACCGAGTCAAGCATGAAAATGGACAATTTTTTAGCAAACTCCTTTGTGAGAGTTTTGCCTACCCTTAGACAGAACTTCCACTCAGTTCTAGATGGAGAATTAGATTTGGAATTGTAATGAGACACACTGTCCATTGAAGGAGCCAGTTATCGAGCAAGTGAGGAAGCACAAATACATTATGGTTTTCTGTTGGAGTATAGTTAGGGTTGTATCTATCGCCATTAGATCTGCCACACCCAATTTGTTATAATGTTTATTTATTGCAATTCATGCTTTGTATTTGTAGCAAATGACCTTGTGATTTGCGAGTGAATGCAGAAGAGCTTACAGAGGCATATTCAATACCTTTTCACTTGTAGTCTTATTTTTCCTATTCTTTTTTTTCTTTAAAGCTTTTGGAAATAAATTCGTATGTTCTTCCGTACTCAAAATTATTCCATCAAACTTTGCACGCACCTAGTTTAAAACCTCATTGTTTTATTGGGAAAATAAAATTTGGCATCCAAACCCAACACCTCTTTTTTTTTTTATTATTTCTTACCCAATAACCCTTTTTGAAATAAACTTGGCCAACTTTTTTTTTCTTTAAAGCTTTCAGAAATAAATTCGTATGTGCTCCCGTACTCAAAATTATTCCATCAAATTTTGTACGCACCTAGTTTAAAACCTCATTGTCTTATTGAGAAAATAAATTTTTGCGTCCAAACCCGACACCTCATTTTTTCTTTATTTCTTGCCCAACAACCCTTTTGAAATAAACTTGGCCAACTTTTTTTTTCTTTAAAGCTTTCAGAAATAAATTCGTACGTACCCGCGTACTCAAAATTATTCCATCAAACTTTCCACGCACCTAGTTTAAAACCTCATTGTCTTATTGGGAAAATAAAATTTGGCATCCAAACCCGACACCTCATTTTTTTTTTATTTCTTGCCGAACAACCATTTTTGAAATAAACTTGCCCAACTTTTTTTTTCTTTAAAGCTTTCGGAAATAAATTCGTACGTGCTCCTGTACTCAAAATTATTCCATCAAACTTTGCACGCACCTAGTTTAAAATCTCATTACCTTATTGAGAAAATAAATTTTTGCATCCAAACCCGACACCTCTTTTTTTTTTTTTTAATTTCTTGCCCAACAACCCTTTTGAAATAAACTTGGCCAATTTTTTTTTTTTTTCTTTAAAGCTTTCGGAAATAAATTCGTACGTGCTCCCGTACTCAAAATTATTCCATCAAACTTTGCACGCACCTAATTTAAAACCTCATTGTTTTATTGGGAAAATAAAATTTGGCATCCAAACCCGACACCTTATTTTTTTTTATTTCTTGCCCAACAACCCTTTTTGAAATAAACTTGGCCAACTTTTCTTTTTCTTTAAAGCTTTCGGAAATAAATTCGTATATGCTCCTGTACTCAAAATTATTCTATCAAACTTTGCATGCACCTAGTTTAAAACCTCGTTGTTTTATTGGGAAAATAAAATTTGGGATCCAAACCCGACACCTCATTTTTTTTATTTCTTGCCCAACAACCCTTTTAGAAATAAACTTGGCCAACTGTTCTATATTTTTTTTTCTTTAAAGCTTTCGAAAATAAATTCGTATGTACTCCCGTATTCAAAATTATTCCATCAAAATTTGCACGCACCTAGTTTAAAACCTCATTATCTTATTGGGAAAATAAAATTTGGGATCCAAACCCGACACCTCATTTTTTTTTTCTATTTCTTGCCCAACAACCCTTTTAGAAATAAACTTGGCCAACTTTTTTTTTTCTTTAAAGCTCTCGGAAATAAATTCGTACGTGCTCCCGTACTCAAAATTATTCCATCAAACTTTGCATGCACCTAGTTTAAAACCTCATTATCTTATTGGGAAAATAAATTTGGCATCCAAACCCGACACTTCATTTTTTTTTTGCCCAACAACCTTTTTTGAAATAAACTTGGTCAACTTTTTTTTTTTATTTAGAGCTTTCGGAAATAAATTCATACGTGCTCCCGTACTCAAAATTATTTTATCAAACTTTGCACGCACCTAGTTTAAAACCTCATTGTCTTATTGGGAAAATAAAATTTGGCATCCAAACCCGACACCTCATTTTTTTTATTTCTTGCCGAACAACCATTTTTGAAATAAACTTGCCCAACTTTTTTTTTTTTTTTCTTTAAAGCTTTTGGAAATAAATTCATACGTGCTCCTGTACTCAAAATTATTCCATCAAACTTTGCACGCACCTAGTTTAAAATCTCATTACCTTATTGAGAAAATAAATTTTTGCATCCAAACCCGACACCTTTTTTTTTTTTTAATTTCTTGCCCAACAACCCTTTTGAAATAAACTTGGCCAATTTTTTTTTCTTTAAAGCTTTCGGAAATAAATTCGTACGTGCTCCCGTACTCAAAATTATTCCATCAAACTTTGCACGCACCTAATTTAAAACCTCATTGTTTTATTGGGAAAATAAAATTTGGCATCCAAACCCGACACCTTATTTTTTTTCTTTATTTCTTGCTCAAGAACCCATTTTGAAATAAACTTGGCCAAACTTTTCTTTTTCTTTAAACTTTCGGAAATAAATTCGTATATGCTCCTGTACTCAAAATTATTCTATCAAACTTTGCATGCACCTAGTTTAAAACCTCGTTGTTTTATTGGGAAAATAAAATTTGGGATCCAAACCCGACACCTCATTTTTTTTTTATTTCTTGCCCAACAACCCTTTTAGAAATAAACTTGGCCAACTGTTATATATTTTTTTCTTTAAAGCTCTCGGAAATAAATTCGTATGTACTCCCGTACTCAAAATTATTCCATCAAAATTTGCACGCACCTAGTTTAAAACCTCATTATCTTATTGGGAAAATAAAATTTGGGATCCAAACCCGACACCTCATTTTTTTTTCTATTTCTTGCCCAACAACCCTTTTAGAAATAAACTTGGCCAACTTTTTTTTTTTTTCTTTAAAGCTCTCGGAAATAAATTCGTACGTGCTCCCGTACTCAAAATTATTCCATCAAACTTTGCATGCACCTAGTTTAAAACCTCATTATCTTATTGGGAAAATAAATTTGGCATCCAAACCCGACACTTCATTTTTTTTTTGCCCAACAACCTTTTTTGAAATAAACTTGGTCAACTTTTTTTTTTTTTATTTAGAGCTTTCGGAAATAAATTCATACGTGCTCCCGTACTCAAAATTATTTTATCAAACTTTGCACGCACCTAGTTTAAAACCTCATTGTCTTATTAGGAAAATAAAATTTGGCATCCAAACTCGACACCTCATTTTTTTTGTTAATTTCTTGCCCAACAAACCTTTTTGAAATAAACTTGGCCATCTTTTTTTTTTTTTTTAAAGCTTTCGGAAATAAATTGCGTGCTCCCGTACTCAAAATTATTTCATCAAACTTTGCATGCACCTAATTTAAAACCTCATTGTCTTATTAGGAAAATAAAATTTGGCATCCAATCTCGACACCTCATTTTTATTTTTTTTTGCCCAACAACCATTTTTTAAATAAACTTGGCCAACTGTTCTTTTTTTTCTTTAAAACTTTCGGAAATAAATTCGTATGTGCTCAGCTACAAGTTTTTTGTTTTCTAGGGAGAATGGTTTCGTTTTTCTTTTAAATTGAAATGGACTTTTTATGTGGGGCACTCACAATTGCACCACATCCTGGAAAAGGTATAAAAGAGCAAATGATAGCATGCACAATCTCATTACTTCACGAACAAACACTAGCTATACATTATTCAAGTAAAAAATAGATGAATAAACCCATTTTACTAGAATAAGATGGTTCAAAAGCAAATCATCTCACTAATCCCAACCGTTATGCAAATGGCCATATAAGACAAATCAAAAAGATACATCGCAACCCTACTTAATTGATGCCATCATCAATGAAAAGAACAAATTGATCAAAACCACTTCACTGAACCAATTATTACAAAAGATATTCCCAAATGTTGTCACTTTTGTCTCTTCGAATAACTTCTAACGCTTGTGCTATTGACATTAGTAGGAGGATCCATACTAGTAGAGCTACCAGCACTGCCACTTGCATTTTTATTTGTACATCTCTGAACCTACAAAGAATATATTCTTTTAAAGTATTATTGACAAAACAAACATGACATAATAGAAATGGAAGTACTAACCGGATTTTTTTTTTGTCTTGAAAATTGTGTTTGGGAAGATGTAGGCCTATTAATTGGACAAGTTGAACTATTGTGTCCCGTCTTCGAGCAAGTTCAACACGTCATCTTCATTCCTATCCTCGACATCTTAGTTCCACTTGCCACCTCACCTTCTTCTCTTGATCTTTTCTGTTTACGTCTACCGCGCTTCACCCGGGATGGAAGTGGTTCAGGCGACTCCCTATGAGTCTTTTTCCAAAATCTCTCTCATCGAATTGGCATCATCATGTTTTCATATGCAACTAAGAACTTGGCCTTCTTATAACATTCATCAATATAATTATATGCATCCTCTTGCCTATGATTTATATCAGAAATTGCATGAGGACAAGGGATGCTAGTAAGTTGCCATTTTCTACAAGAGCAATCTCTCTTGAATACATCCACTACATATTTGTCACCCTTATCCATTACCTCATATCCAGCATCACCATTCCATATCACTTGACAGTATGTTGCACCAATTCTATTTTCTTCTTCTTCTTTTTTTTTTATGATTCTTGAACCACAATTTCTTTTCCACTTAGCACATGCATCCCTCTGTCTATGCATCCTTGTCATTATCATTATCCGCATTTCCTCCAATATACTATATATGGACTTACACCTAGCATGTATAATTTTTCCATTGAATGCTTCGCATAAGTTATTGTCAACAATGTCACATTTCACATCAGTATTAAAGAAAGCCTTACACCAGTGTTTTGGCTCTGTTTGCACCAGATCATGATATGCACAAGGACTAATTTTCTTCAATGCCTGATAGTGTTCATCATACTCCGTCCTAGTATTGCTCTTAGCACACTACCAAAATAGTCTTTGCATTTGTATTCCCTTATGTTTCTTGCTCCAATTAGCATAGATGTGTCTAGCACACATCCTATGCTCAGCTGCAGGTAGTAAATCAGCCACAGCTCCTATAAGGCCCCCAAAAAATGATTGCAATGTAAAATGTATCTTATAAATGTGGCTATTTAAGAAGTATAACAAATAAAAATTAATTAAAGAACTCACCTTTTGTTTGTCGCTAATTATGACCCAACCTCGTCCATATGTGTCAAAAATATTAAGATCATACATCAAATTTCTTAAGAACCATGTCCAGGTGTCGCTACTCTCAACTCTGACAACCGCCCAAGCAATTGGGAACATCTGATCATTTGCATCCCTTCCAATAGCACATAAGATTTGACCTTGACAAATTCCTTTCAAGAAACAACCATCTAACCCCACAACTTGCCTACATCCACTAAGGAACCCTTTCTTACAAGCAGCAAAGCAAATATACATTCTTTCAAACAATGCCTTGGAGTGCATATCTGGCTTTTCAACCTTCAATGTAATAGTACTCCCAGGATTTTTCTCCCTAAGCTCCTCTGCATAATCCCACAATTTTGCATATTCCTTCTTAAAGTTTCCCATCAACACTTTATAAGCAAACAACTTAGCCTTCGTACATTGAACTATACTTACATCTAAACCCAATTGTTCCTTGATTAATTCCTTGAAAGCAATAGCTTTAATAGTTGGCATTGCTTTTATTGTAGGAAGATAATGATTTGCCAACCAAGAACTTGTCACCCTCCTATTTTTGAAGCAAATGCTACAAGTATGCTCTGAATGTAAGGTCTTGACATGAAATGATCCGGAACAAGCATCAACAGAGCCAGAAATCTTCCAAGGACAACTCTCATTAACACATTTTGCTCTAACAAATTTCTTATCATTCTTTGTAAATTTTATCTCTCTACGTTCAGTCACTGAGTACTTTTTCAAAGCATCTTTGAATTGGCTACTACTATCAAATGTCATAGCCACAGTAAACACAGGCACAGCACAATTAGGATTACATCTTGGAAACCTACTTCTTTTTCTAGTAAAATCATCTTCTCCCTCTACATCAGACCCCAAACTGTCATAGGCATCTGTATCATAATACTCCGTCTCGTAACCAGCTTCAGCATCAACTCCACTATTCACATCTAATGGTTGAGATGATACTAATACTGCGGATGGTTCCCCTATAATCAAATCCTTTGTAACCCTCCCACGAAACTCAATTATATTCTGCCTTTCTTCTAGAAGCTCTTCATTATCAATATCATCATCATCAGTCCAAAATCTTACATCGCCAAGAAAATTTGTCTCATCATCATTGTCGTCATCTTGAATATCCCCCTCTATGTCAATAAAATTACCTTCATCAACTAAGTCATTAGGATCTAAGTCATCCCCGTGCTCAATAATTGTCTCATTTGCTAAACCAATATCATTACGAGCACCCACACTAATCCCTTGACCAACACTCTCACTTGGGCAAGCATCCTCACCCTCACCACCCCCGTGACCAAAACCCTCACTTGTACTAGCACTCTCACCCTCACCCTCACCCTCACCCTCACCCTCACCCACACCCACACCCACACCCACACCAACCCCTTGACCATCACCCTCAACTGCCTCATCGATTGCAAAATTTTCTCCATATATCTCAATTAACTCACGATGCAAATAACTGAAAAGTAAATCAATGACATTGCTCTCATTCCATATATATCTCAACCCATCTTCTAGAGACTTTCTAGGAAACTTAAACTAAAGTTTTTCAAATGTACAATTTACCCCTTTCTCAATATCTCTAATGAAGCTTTCATAGCTCCTTGAACCGATATCAATTTTTACCAAATCAATCTTACCCTCAACATATTCAAGCATTGGGCGACGGTAAAAATTTCCACCATGGAAAAGGCAAGCCCATGCCGACTTGTCGCTCATCTCAACCCTATACAAAAGAGCGCAATATATGTTGTAAGAAGCCACATAATGGAGATTTTAACATGAATGGCCAAAAGTGCTAAATAAATATAAAGAGTTTGACTTGAGCATAAGTGCGAAATCCTTCCCGTCTCATAATTACAAATGAAATTTCTCTCTAATTTATAGGAATTAACTAGTTCAATTAATATCTAGTACCTATGCTATGAGAATTCAAGGTGAATATTGGCATAAAATTAGTTTGCTTTCAAGTTAGATATTTGGTTTGTCTAGCTACTTGAAGCCGATGCCAAAAATCTTAGGGCTGATAAAAGAAAATTTTCTCCCATAGTAGACGTGATCTTGTTTTTTTGCAACTAATGAAGGAGAAAAAAGACCATGATGCTAGGTTTTTGTATATAGATATAGCAGGTCAATGTATTACAAGCAGCATGGCTCACAAGGCTTTAATTTTAGAATGTTACTTCATATTATCTCAATTCTTTCCTACCATCACTTCCATGGATATCGTCTTTTGGCTTTTCAGGATTTTTGACAATAGTTTCATTGTTTAGGCGGCTGAAGAGTGTACTTCTATGCATAAACTTTGAAGTTAATTTGCTCAGAATCACTGATCTACTTTCAGTTTAAAACCAAACGGTTGGTTTGTTCAACGAAGGCGAAGAAATAAGATAATTTGGGAACACGACAAAGACAATCATAGAGAAAAAATAATTTGGGAACACGACAAAGACAAACATGGAGACAAAACATACTTTAGGACCACGACAATATACCTTTTGACAGATTTTGATTGACTTCACGACCACGTAGCTCACCACTTGCCGACAACACAATCAAATTGGGACCACCTCACTTGCTTGTGTTTGCTATGGATGAACGAATCGGGTCAAGTTGTGGGCGAATTGAGTCTTTGGGTCTTCGGGTCTCTCGTCTTCTCAATTGTAGCAACGAACGAATTGGGTCAAGTTGTGGCCAAATCAGGTCTTTGGGTCTTCAGGCCTTCTCGATTCGGGCAAGAAGCGACGAACAATGGCGTTGGCCAAAAAGGGGCTTGATTCACGAAGGATATCGAGGAAATCGCAATATGAGATCAAATCAACTCAAAATCTACAAGAATTTCGGAGGAGATCTCTCTAGGGTTTTTAGATGATTTTGGAAAGAAGCAAGGAGCAGCCGCACGACTTTCTCTTCTGCCTTTTCTCTTTGGCTTTTTTTTTTTAAAAGCAAAACGACGACGTTTTGCTCTCCGGTGCCATGTCAGCGTCGGCAACGCCGACCGGCGCTGACTAGAATGCCACATCAGATTTTTCCAACTATGCATGGCCGGATGGACTGAACTGGAACAAAAACAAAAGGTTTAGGACTAAATTGGCCAAAAAAAAAAGTTTAGGATTGAATTGGCACAATTGCAATAGGTTTAGGACTTTTTTGGTAATTTTCCCCTTCTAGATGCATAATCGAACCAACGAACCTATAAATTTGATGTTTACGAGTCACTTGACCTCTAGGTTATCATTTGATTTCCCCATGACATCAGAATTTAGGCATTAAGATCATTATGGCTCACTCCAACCTATGAATGGGAAGACCCTAAGCCATAGACTATGGGACGGATTTTTCAGAAACTGCATTTTGCTTATGATTTTCACCTTTTACTCTTGAAACTGAAAACCCAGATTACGTAAGGGCAAGGCACTGCATGACCCACCATCAATTAAATATTAGTGAAAGAAGAATGACACAAGGCAACGGTTCATAGCTAGAAGATTGAAGTGACCATGAGCAACCATCACTTAGTAGATCTCTTGAGAAAGAAAATGTGAAGTTCAAAATGAATTGATGTTTGGATATCCCATCTTGTTGTAATACTGCTCGGATGAAACTTTTCTTGTATATAAGTGATGACTTCTAATCATTCTACCTGAATTTCAAGGGAAAAAAACAATAATAATAAGTTTTTTCTCATATTCATATTGTATAACATTTTTTTTCCTTTCAAAACAAAAAATGCCCTTAATCTACATATTTATGTCCAAATGGGTTTTATCTCACTTTTTGACTTCCCATTTCGCAGTCAGTTACGTATTACTTTAATATTTTAATGTAATTTCACTTGAAAGAGAACAATGGAAAACAGGCCAAAGAAAGAGATTATAGACAAAAGAAAAGGCCTATCATATTTCATCGTTACTATAGAGCAACAACTAGTTTCATCCTTTTCTTAACTTCTTCTTTTATAATTTTGAATAAATGTTTGTTTAATCATTGAAATTATAAGAAGATACTATTTGATGTTTGCTTTTTGGAAAATAATTATAACAATTAAAAAACATGTCTCTGAATATTTTATCGCTCCATGCAATTAAAAAATCTTGTTACTATCGATTAGGAGAACTATTTTGTTTTAGTTTTAGTTTTTGAAGGCCAAGCTACCGTCTGTTCCATTTAGTTGCTTTCGCTTTTATGCAAGTATTCTCTTGAATTTTTGGGCTATCATTCAAGCGACAATTTCAATATGGAAAAATCAAAATATTTTTTTTTTTATCAAAATAAATTATTAGTATTTTTTGTGAAAATAAAGGAAATGTTTAAAACAGAAAAGGGGATGAAATTGACCAAAACACGCGCTGGTCCGGGCTTGGCATGTGGGTCGGAAAGGCCAGGCCTGCCCAGCTTGACACTCCAGGCACATAAGTTGTGCTTGACGTGACACGAGAAGGCGTCGAGCTTGGTGTGCCCTACCAAAGCCTAAGCACATGCCTTGGTTTGAAGGAAACAATGTTTGTCACGGGCAAATCTACCAACTCTCAAGACAATGTTTCTACTAGGAGAACATAGCATAGGTGTTATGCCATCCATAGTCCGACACGAGTGTGACTCAGAAAGCTCAAAAGAAGTTCAGGAATTTTATTTCAGATCCATACACACTGCCATCGAAACGAAATAGCCGTGTACAAATTAAGATGACACTATGCCCAAATCCTACGATCAGCACCTTATTTTCTTGTCAAGGAAGTGACAACTTGATCTTGTTGAGCTTAACCACGACAGTTTCCATGTCCATTCTTTCCTCAGGCAAGTCCTTTGAACATTCTAGTCCTAACTCTAGGATTGATAAGACTATGCTCTCGAGTTCCAAAAGTGTCAGATCTTCAAGATTCGTGCTAAGGAGTTCACTATCCATGACATCAAGCATTCTATCTGGAATCGCTGCACCTACCCATTGCCTCAAGCTCATATTCGCATCAAACGTTTCACCGGTTGGCTTCTTCCTAGTAATCACTTCCAACAACAATATGCTGAAACTGTAGACGTCTCCTTTTGTCGAGACTTTTCCTTCCAAACCGTACTCTGCAAGCATCATAGTTTGTGCAATAAAAACATCAGCCATCGATATTTTTTCTTTCTAGGACATAAGTAATAAGATTGAGAGGCAAGTGTTAATATATCTCTATTATATTATACCATTATAATCACAATCAAAGGATTGAATTAGCTAAAATTCAACAAATGTACCTGGAGCAATGTAACCAACTGTGACGAGAGTTCGAGTTTGTGTTTCAACCTTGTTATCAGCCAAAATCTTTGCGATTCCAAAGTCACAGACTTGCACTACCAAGTCCTCATTTAGAAGAACATTGCTAGGCTTCAAATCACAATGCACAATGGGTTCCGATTGGCCATGGTGGAGATAATCAACTGCTGTTGCGACGTTGACCATTATCTTCACTCGTTGATGGATGCCTAAGTTGTAGTTGTTGGAGTATAGCCACTTCTCCAAACTCCCATTGGGCATGTATTGCAGCACCAGAGCTCTCAGATTAGCATTTGTGCAAGAGGTAATCACCTTGATGAGATTTCGGTGCCGGATCTTGCGAAAAATCTCGCATTCTATGTCAAAACTTTTCAAGGCGCCTTCAATATGGAGATTCAGTACTTTGACAGCGACGCCTTCAAGGTGGGACTTGCAAAGTTTGCAAGGTGGGACCTGCTGAAAATTTTTTAAAGGGCCCGCCTTTAGGAATTTCTCCTAATAGCTTATTAAAGGACAAGTTCAAATTTTGCAGTTATCTAAGTCCTTCCATGGACTTAGGTATCATGCCAAACAACTCATTGTAGGAGAGGTCGAGGAAATCCAATCCTTTGAGGTTGCCGATTGATTGCGGTATCGATCCTTGAAATGAGTTCCTATACAAGTTGAGAGAAGCAAGGCTTTCAAACTCCTGGATGGAACTTGGTATTGCGCCGGTGAGTCGATTCCAAGAAAGATCGATGCTGCTTATAGCTCTCATTTTCCCCATGCTAAACGGTAGCCCTCCATTGAAAGAATTGAGTGATAGATTGAGGAAGATGAGGTCTTGAAGGCTCCACAAACTAACCGGTATGACCGATGTCATGTTATTCGAACTTACGAACAACTTTTGAAGGCTGCTGAGGTTTCCAATGCAATTTGGGATCGATCCGGATATTCTATTTTGCTGGAGCTGCAACTCTCCTAAACTTGTCAAGTTGCATATCTCATCGGGGATCGGTCCTTCAAGATGGTTGTTATCAAGATATAGCCTTTGTAGGCTTTCTAGTCCTCCAATTGATGATGGGATGTTGCCGTCTATATCGTTATTTGCTCAATGCTAGGAAAGTCAAGCTCTTCAAGAAACCTATTTCCTCGGGAATGCGACCTCTTATTTGACAATTGGAAGCATATAAAATTTGTAAGGAACTGGAGAAGTTGACAGATTTTGGTATGGAGCCGCGAAGCGGGTTGCTGTCCAGTCTCAAGAACTGCAGCGATTGGCAATTTGATAAGGTAGAGAGAAAACCAAGCTCTGACCCATGAGTCTCACCTGTTAGCTAATTGTTTCCAATCTCAAATATTTTAAGGTTCTTCAAGTTGCCCATACTCATGGGTATGGGTCCGCTGAGTTGATTGTTCACGGCATTGAAAATAATTAGGTTCGTTAAATTCGAAATACATTGTGGGATGTTGCCACCAAAGCGATTTTCTGTTAGATAGAGTTCTTCCAAATTTGGAAGGCTTGGTTCACTACCCGAGGAAAGGTTTCCAGAGAGGGAATTGAAGCTCAAACTAATAAGTCGTAGAGAAGAAACATTAAAAACCTCTTGAGGCACTTTGCCTGTCAACAAATTTCTCTGGAGGCCCAGATCTTCCAGATTAACCAACTTGCCAATCTCACTCGGAATGTCACCTCCAATATAGTTAAATGGTACGTCCAGGAAGTGCAAGCTTGACATGTTACCGATGGTTCGAGGAATTGTGCCAGTCAGGTTGTTTAAACCAAGATAGAGCACCTGCAACTTTTGCAAGCTGTCCATGTCTCAAGGAATGCTTCCTTGAAAACGATTGAATGACAAGGACAATAGCCTGGTAAAATTTCATAATTTTCGGAGCTCGTTCGGGTATTTTAATCGAATTATTTCAAAAACTGCACATTCTGCTTTTATCTGAAATTGCATGCTGTATTTGTGTGAATTATAATTTTTGTGTGGAACTCTATTGGCCATGTGTTTTTCATGAAATCATTATCTTATTGTCTTGTCTATCACATGCCTTGATTTCATGATTTTTGAGAATCATATGGATATTTAATTTAAATATTTTCAAAAATGGTACAAGCTGGAATTTAAATAAATTTCAAAAAGGCATGATTAATGGATTATCCTAAATTGTACGAATTCCATAAATTTTATTTTTATGAATGATTGTGTCTTGCTACATGTATGATGATGACTGATGATGCATGTATAAATTAAAGGATGAAAGTGATTTTGTTTGCCATTACATCATGTGCCATGCTGAGTTGAGACCTAAATTGGTAAACATGAACAATGATAAATGAGGAAACTGTTTGTGGCGGATGATAATGCCCTGGGAGTATCAGGATGCCCGGGATGGGGGGTGCCGGATGCCCGGAATGTATAGAGATACATGGCCGGATGGCCTCGGGAGTTTCAAGATGCTCGGAATGGTTGGGTGCCGGAAGCCTCAGAGGTCTTTGCCCGAGGGGATGCCTCGTGATGCCAGTTGGGATGCAAGATGCTCGGAATGTGGGGGTGCCGGATGCCCGGTGGCCTTAAATGGCTGAATGTCAGAGGTTTTTCTCGCGATGCCAGGATGGGGTGCGAGTGTAAAGTATGAAATAAAATTGATGATCCCGAAAAAGAGTGATGTGGTGATCGAATTGAAAGTTAAAAGTGGAAATTGAATCATGCATATATGATATGATGATGATCACATATGGCATGATGATATGCATATATGATATGATACGATGATGATCACTTATGGCATGATGATATGCATATATGATATGATATGATGATGATCACCTGTGGCATGATGATATGCATATATGTGTTATGATTGTGATGAAGATGTATGATGGTATATGCATGGCTTCGAGGTAAGTATGCTTGAATGCATGAGTGACATCTATGACGTTGTGATTGTATTGTATGATGCATTGAGTGGTTATTTGATTCCTTTACCTGCTGAGTGGTTGTACTCACCCCTTCGGGGACCAACATTTCAAATTAGAAAAATGCCGCTTCCTACTGTCACACGAGGTACCTTCTATGGCCTCCCATCGGATGTAGAAGTAGAATGTACGGAGATCGACTGCGTCACCATCCCTGGATTGACTTTTGTGCGAGTGCGAGTGCGAGTTCTGGTTATGTACGATGTGAGCCTGGCTGGGGGCCTAATCATCCAGGAGTTCCTATCCGTTCATGTTCGCCGAGACGGAGTGTTTAGGGGGATGTTGCCGCCACCACCACCTAACGCGCCAGGATGGGTGTTGTGACATCCCGATTTTCCGATTCTATTTTCAATAAATTGAGACGGGCATTTCGTTGGCATGCGTATAGTTCTTTTCCTTGAGTTGGCCACTCATGTAGAAACTAGTTTATCAGATGAAGCCATTAAGAAATTCTAATGCATCGGACCCGAGAATTTGACCAGGAAGCGATCTTTCGACCGAGCTAATCTGCAAGGGTCATTACGACACAATTAAAAATTGATTAGAGATTGGAGATAGGTCGACTCGACAGAGGCATGTAATCAGGTGTGGGTGATTCCACCAGATTGCACAATTCTAGTCGATCGGCACCTTTGGACCGACTTTTCTATCGATTGGGTACCTCGTGTTCGTATTTGAAACCTTGATATTACCCCGACAACCGAAAGTCGCCAATGTTTCAAAGATGTACATTGTGGCTTGAGATGATCAACCACAGGTCAAATGCATGAAAATTCCTAAAGGCTACCCGGTAGGTTGGGCCGCGCTAGTAACGTGCCAAAGTAAAATTAACCGTGGAATTAAGATCGAATTCAAAAATTGGAAGTCTAGGTGTGTCACAAATCGTTTTAGGATCATCAACTCATCTTCGGAAGATTTTTCATGCAAGCCGAGTTTTTCAGCAAAATAATCAGAGAATGGCTAATTTGGCTCGAGAAATTAGTAGGCCCGTCTTTGGTCTTGCTATTAGGACTTAAGTTGGTTCTATGGACAAATGAATATGTCAATTGAAGTGTGGTAACATTGGATTAATTTTATGGACTTCAATTTAATTCCATTGGAAGGGAATCAAGTGGAATTGGAGAATTGGTTGTACAAAATTTCATGCTCCGGCGGAAAAATGAAATGGACACATTGGAATAAGGTTGTGGGAGTTTTGAGTGAGTGGAGTGATGTCATAGTGGGCCAATTTGTTGGATTAAAGAAAGGGAAAAAGAAAAGAAATTGGCCCCCCTTCTTCTCTCTCCTCCCTCTCTTCTTCCTCTCTCCCCCGTCGCCTCTCTCCTCCATGGTTGGTGTGCGAAGACCAGAAAATTTGCAGAGAAGCCGGAGCAGCCCTTCGCCGCTCGCTCAGCTACTCGTCGCCAGTTGTCCGCACTCACCGTCGCCGTTCCGCCTTGGCCGCACGCCCTCCGTCTTCCTCCTCTCCCGTCGCGGCCTCTCTCTCCTCCATCTCGGGTTCTTGCTCAAAGACCCATTAGATCTGAGCTTGCCGAAGAAGCTGTAGCCATGGCCGTCGCTCGTCGCCCGTTCGCCGGAGCTCGCTGTCACTGCCCATCCGCCCGCGCTCGCCCGCGCTTGGCCGACACCCAGCCACCTCCGTCTGCCCCTGTTCGCGCATTCCAGGAGCTGCCGGAGCTCGTCCCCGCTGCCGTGAGGCCTCGCCTGGCCGCCGCCTCGCCCGTCCAAGCCACCGTCGAGCTGCCGCCCCGATCCTCTGCCCGAATCACCGCCGGACAGCCTCCGTCCAGCCAAGAACCGAAGCTGGAAAAATGGGTATTCCAGCCTAGTTTTGGCCCGTTTTGGCCACCTTCTCGAGCTCGGATGCTCGGCCCACCTTGAGGAAAGTCAATCCTCGCGTCGTCCTCGTCGCTTTGGTCCGCTCGGCTCGCTAATCCGGTGAGTTTAACTCACTAAACCTTGATTAGAAGGTTAATTACGCCCTAAGTGTGCTTAGTCTAAGTTAAGCAAGTTTAGGTGGATATTTGAGTTTATTTAATTGTGATTTGGGTTAAAAGGTTTGTTTAATTTAAAGTGTGTTTAATTAAAGCCTAAGATAGTTTATTTAATAATAAACCTTGTTGGGACATAATAGGATTTTAATTTTGAATTATTTAATTTCTTCGAAATTCTGGAAATTTATAATATTATATTATATTCCGAAATTATTAAAATATTATTATTAAAAAAAACGGAAAAATTATTTTGACCCCGGTTGCTCAAAATTTCGTGCCTAATAGGGCTGTGATTGACCACCTATTAGAGGTCGTGCCCAGTGAGGCCGTGATGGACCACCTATGAGAGGTCGTGCCTAATAGGGCTGTGATGGACCACCTATGAGAGGTCGTACCCAGTGAGGCTGTGATTGATCACCTATTAGAGGTCGTGCCCAGTGAGGCCGTGATGGACCACCTAATTAAAGGTCGTGCCGAATGGGGCCGTGATTGCCACTGTTTGTTAAACCTTCCTATAGGGCCGAGATTGAGAGCAATGATTGATTTGTTAGAATGACATGTAATCGGCCGAGTCGATTGATCGCTGAGACGATCCAAGTGGTTGAATTGTTTTGATAATGTGATTGTGCCATGGTTGTTTGGTTATCATAATTGTACGTTGTTGAATTATATAAATTGTGCTAACACTGCAGATGAAGGCCGAGGTGAGGTAAGTCTTTGTGATGATGTGGCTAGGCCACCCGGGCGTATTTTCTTTCTAATAGGGTTTTTAGGGGGTTGAACTTGCTGAGACATCGTCTTATCCCGGTTGTGGGATTAAAATTTCAGGTCCTCGGTGGACGAAGCGGCCAAATAGCTTTGGTTGGCCTTGAGGAGTTGCAGAGGTGAAGTCATAAGGATTGAAGAGCGTGTCCGACTTGTAGGTCGTAGGACAGTTCATTTTTAAGAGTCGGTCTTTCGTAGACTTTTGGCTGTAGGCCTTCGTCTGTAACTCCGTTGGTTTGTGTAAGTGATTGGTTGTGAAATTGTTTCCTGCTTTTCTATCCCATATTTTATTGTCAGGGGTTTTATAATACGTTCCGCTTGCGCAATAATAAATGAATGGGGTCGGCGACACTACCTGGGAATGTCGCATTTGATCGACCGCAGTGGGATGTGCTCACGCTCGGGGTTCGGGGCGTGACATCCCCGTTTAAGTGGTATCAGAGTATGATCTGTGTATGGAGTAATAAGGTGCGACGAGTCATGGGATAGTTAGTAGGAAATGCTTTTAATATGCTGATGCATGTGGTTGATAGCTGTTTGGTAATGTGTTTGTGGGGTCACTCAAATTCTAACCTGATATTGGAATCGAAAAACAGGTGTCTATAAAGAGCCTATAGGATGAGTGACCAGGAGTGGAGAACTCCTTGGAAGAGGTCGATAGGACCTGTATCTTGGGGTAGGATGCTAACAAGAGTTGGTACCCGAGGTAGGGCGCAGGCTTAGACTAGCGCGAGTGTGAGAGTACGGCCGTAAGTTGGTACCGTGAGTGTAGCAACTCCGAATGATCCTAGGTTCATCGGGATTGTTTAGGCGCCAAAGTCTTTGGGAAGTATTTTGGGTTCGTAAGCTTAGGATCGAGCCGCTGCTGTTGCCGTTGTTTCTACTGCTGCCAGTGTTGTGACCGCTGTTGTTGTTGCGCATGTTGAGGCCTAATATGGAGTTGTGATCGAGGATCAAGCCGTCATATCTAAGTCAAGGTTCAGATTTAGTAGAGATGGAAATCAGTTGAGGAAGGAGTCTATGATCGTAGAAAAGTATTCCATTCCGTCCATCTGGAAAAGTGGGATGGTTAGGTCAGCCAGGAATCAAATTGGAGTGTGTTATGCTGACAGAAGTTGACATGGATCAGCCCAGTGTCCTGGTAAGACGGGTGCTTGTTATGTGTGTGACCATCAGAGTTACCTGGCCAAAAACAGTCTTGGAAAGCCGATGGGTCAGATCGAAAGGAGTGTACCATAGAACGCATCGTGGATTTTTAGAACAGGCCTTCAGTACAAGAAAGAGCGCATGCTGTTACCTGACAGTAGGTAGGGGACTCACTGATTGCGTGTCAAGTTTATGGAAAGGAGGCTTGAGTCAGCCCGGTGTCAGAGTAAAAAGGGAGCATGTTTTGAATGTGGCCAGCATGGCCGTCATGTTAGGAACTGTCCGTGTAAATTCAGGAGTGTAAGCACCGTTACTACAGATAGGACGCCACTAGGATGGCTAGAGGAGCTTGAAGGGATCGACCATGCATCAATCAGAAGAAGAATGTTTCTGAGATGTTTTTATCAGAGTAGTGCAGCAGAATTTTCGGTGAGGGTTATAGGATTTCTGGATTGGTAATAAAGTAATAGAAATATGAATCTCTGACTATAGTTGTACCTGATGGGTTTGCTTATGTATGACTTAGAAGTCATTTATGAAAAGGTTTGGCTCGAGGAGCTTTCTGCTGTTATGAATCGTGGCAGTGAAATAATTCAGTTTGTTCAGTTAGCGTATGAAAGTTTGAATTACTGAAAGTTGAAGAGGAACTTCAATCCTTGTTATTCGTCACTGTAGATGACCTGGTTATAGTTATTGGTTACTGAATCTACATGGCAACTGAAGTGGGTGCGTCAGTTGAGGGGCCGAATATGGAGATCATAATCATGGTACATGAGTTTTCTAAGTTATTTTCTAGAGAATTGTCAGGTTTGTAGTTAGAAAGAGAAATAGAGTTCGTGATTAAATTGGCACCCGGAATAGAGCCAGTCCCTAAGGCTCCTTACCGGATGGTGTTACTCGAGTTAAAAGAACTGAAGGTGCAGATACAGGAATTGTTGAAGAGGGGATTCATACATTCCAATGCATAACCTTAGGGAGCACCAGTTCTGTTCATGAAGGAGAAATGTGGTTCGTTGTGGTTGTACATCGATATTTTTTCAAGATTGACTTGAGGTCAGGGTATCATCAGTTGAGGATCAGGAAGAAAGACATACCAAAGTTAAGACCTCGCACTTGATACGGCAGTTATGAGTTCATCGTAATACCGTGTGGTTTGATGGACACATTAGTTGTTTGTTTGGGTCTGATGAGCAGAATGTTTAAGGGTACTTGAATCAGTTGTGATCGTGCTCATTGAAGTTATCCTGGTGTATTCAAAGAGTGCGGAGGAGCACGAGAGACATTTGGGGATGGTACTTTAGACCTCGAGTGCTTTTGGATTTTACGATAAGCCTAACAGATGCGAGTTTTGGATGACTCGTGTTGTGTTCCTAGGTTATGTGATTTCAGGAGAAGGAATCTTCGTAGACCTTGTCCGAGATTAAAGCAGTGGATAGTTGGCCAATATTGACTGTAGTGATAGAGATTATAAATTTCTGAGGATTAGCAGGATATTACAAAAGTTTTATGGAAGGCTTTTCAGTGTTAGCGTTACAGGTGATTCGACTACTGAGGAAGTAAGAAAAGTTTGTGTGGACAGATGAGTGCGAGCATAGTTTTCAAGAGCTTAAGCAGAAGCTGACTACCGCACCTATGCTGACTATTTCATATGATCCTGGAAGTTATGAGATATGCAGTTATGCGTCGTTTCAAGGATTGGGTTGTGTTTTGATACGGCATGATGGGGTTATCGCATGCGCGTCCCATCAGTTAAGACCTCAGGACTTGAAAATGAGACAGCATCGCTGGATGGAATTCATTAAGGATTATGACTATGATATTTCGTATCACTCTGGAAAGGTGAGCAAAGTTACAAATGCACTGAGTTGAGAGTCCTTAAATGCACAGTTGGTACTCAAGGATTGGTGTCATTAGAAAGATCAAGACGTGCCTTAAGACTTTCTAGGAGACATCGAGTTTGATTAAGGTCAATTTATGTTCAAACGATGCCAATTGTAAAAGTACGCACATTGGTGATGGACATGGCAAAACATGATGCATGAAGATAGGCTTGCTAAACCATCTAAATGATGCATGAAAATTGTGACACTCCAATCTCACTTGGAATGTTACCTCTTATGCTGTTAAAATCTATGTAAAGCATGTGCAAGCTCGACATGTTACCGATGGTTCGGGGAATCGTTCTGATCTAGTTGTCAGCACCGAGATAGAGCTCCTGTAGCTTTTGCAAGTCGTCTTTGTCTTGAGGAATGCTTCCCTGAAAACGATTGAATGACAATGACAACACGAGAAGTTCTTTGCATTGGGTTAGCGCCTCCAGTAGCATGCCAATGAATTGGTTATCAGACAGCAAAAGCTTTTGAATGTTAGGCCAACAATAGCAAAGATAAGAGGGAAGACTTCCATAGAGATTATTATACATCACCATAACACTCACGAGCGATCTATTGTAAAGTGTTGGAGGAATTGAACTTGTGAGATTCTTCATGACCATACCAATGACCTGCAATGCGGATATGTTGCCCAAGAAGCTGTTGATTGGAGTACGAATTCTTTTAGGCAGGGTAAACGACTAATTTTTATCAGAATTGTGCCATAGAAACTGTTGCAAAGATCAAGAGAAGCGAGGAAAGAGATTGCCCACATAAGGAGACAGTCTTCCCTGGAGACCCACGTAGGAGAGGTCTAAAGCCACGACTCTCTGCCTGCAGTTGCTGCAAACAATGCCAATCCATTCACAAAAGTTTGCTTCCGCTGCCTTTGATCATGTTCGTCGGGTCAACATCCATCGCCGATTTGAAGTGGAGGAGAGCATCTTGATCAACGAAGTTCCTGGAATAAATGGCGGGCTGAAACATCTAATAGGAAAGCTAACAGAAGATCAATAAATGGTAAAAAGATTAACTTCACCGTAAGGAACAGTCTCTCTTTTGATCGCATTAATGGCTACTGAGCAAGGTAGGACCTATTCTCGGTATTCACACCAAAACCTAGCCAACGATATCATACGACAAACCACATGATCCCGAACTCAGAGATATCATACGTCTGAATATTTGTTTTGAGCGTCGAAGTTATCATAAGACGTGATCCGGTAAGGGGCTGATCTTGACTTTAGGGATGATCCTACCTCATTAAAGAATGCCGTTCGCAATTTCCCACAACCAAACAATCATGCCTACCAAGCCATTTGAGTTGAGACCTTCCCTAGAGGTGAGCTTAGAGAAACCCTAGTAAATCATCATGTCTAACTCCGTAGATGGCCCGTGCGAGGGTCCCAAATGGAACTTTAACTGAGGCTCCCATGCTCGAATGGGAATGATTGTGACAACGAAGAATTATTACGCATTTCAACTACAGTAAGTTATTTCTAAACTTTTAAACATATTTTAGAATTTTATATACAACGCATGATGTACTGCCCTCTATTCATGCCTACCAAGCCATTTGAGTTGAGACCTTCCCTAGAGGTGAGCTTAGAGAAACCTAGTAAATCATCATGTCTAACTCCGTAGATGGCCCGTGCGAGGGTCCCAAATGGAACTTTAACTGAGGCTCCCATGCTCGAATGGGAATGATTGTGACAACGAAGAATTATTACGCATTTCAACTACAGTAAGTTATTTCTAAACTTTTAAACATATTTTAGAATTTTATATACAACGCATGATGTACTGCCCTCTATTCATAAAGTTTTGAAAGGGACAGAAAATGGTTGAACATTGACTAATGTTTTTTATTTTAAAACTTGCATTTTTTTAGATTTGACTTTTATTCAATGTTATTCACCTTAAATATTTTGAGTTATACATATTGACACTGAATCTATTTAGAGTCGTGTAAAGATTTTTTAGTTGAAAGAAAATAGATTTTCGTTACCCTTTCAAAAAAAGAGAAAAACCATGTATGTCTTTTTATATTACATTATTGTTAGGTTGTGATCAATAATGACGGCCATTGCTAACTCATATTTTTATAATTGCATTTATCTTTTTGTAATAGTTATTAGTGATAAACATGCACGATTTAGCAATCTATGCATTTGAGTTCGAATAGGGATAACATATTAATCAAGGAAAAGAACAAAAATGATAAAACAGTATATTATGAAGGCAAAGTGAAAATGGGATTTTTGCAAATATGTAGAAATGAAACGGTAAATAGCATAGACTGAAAAAAAAAAAACCAAAATGCCCAAAAAAAAAAACACTATCTGAGTGAGTCTCATGATTTAGGGCGGAGGAATGATGGAATTATAAGGTAAAAAGAAAAAGGGAAAAACAGAACAAAATCACATGAAGAAAAATTAAAATCAAATGGTTAATAGAAAATATGAAAAACCATACCTTCCGTTTTTCTTTAGTACTGTACTACTTTTCTTCCTCCATTATTTTGAAAATATCAGTTTGTATCTTGCATATTGCGTCTAGACATCACTTTGTACATTCACATTGTTATTTTTATAGTCTTATTTAAAAATAAAAAAATAAAATAAAAAAGACATTTCCTTTCCGAAAATTTTCTCGTCAAATCCTAAATTTTCCATACCCACTGAAACCCCTTCTCCTAAAAGTAAAAATTAGTGCAAATCAAAACCTCCCAAACCCCAAATTCCGTCACTACCTTGGACTGCCATTGAAAACCTTTAGCCATCGCCCACACTATTTCTAGCATTGTCGGCCCCCATCCTCAAAACAAAACTCCCTCTCCACCACCCCCCCGGGGTTCCAAAACAAAACTCTCTCTACACACGCTCCTTGATTGCCTGGTCGCAGTAATGGCTCGCTAAGGTCATGAATTACCATGGACAACCTCAATCAATGTCATCCACAGCCTTATCACAGCTCAATCTTGATTGCAGGTTGTTAATTGCTAAGGATAACCATGGCCTGCGACCTCAATTTGAGGTTAGGGATCACAAGGTCATGCATGGCTTAAAAGGAGGCCAGAGCCTGATTGCCATAGTGGCTTGCTAAGGTCACATATTGCCATGACAACCTCAATCAAGGTAATTCATAGTCTTGTCACAGCTGAATCTCGATTGTATATCGTTAATTACCATGAATGGCCTTGGTCTGCTACCTAAATTTGAGGTTAGGGGTCACGAGGTCATTCATGGTTTAAAAGGAGGCCAACAACCTCGGATCAAGGTCAATGTTGTTGTGACACAACTTAGGTCAAAGTCTTTTGAGAGAGAGAGAGAGAGAGAGAGAGAGGCACAATTGAACACAGAGGGATGAGGAGAGGCGAGCGTTAACGAAGTGGGAGAGGCACAATTGAACACAGAGGGATGAGGGAGAGGCGGGCGTTAACGAAGGGAGAGGGGGTCAATGGTTGTGGTGAGGAAGTGGGTCAATGGTGGCAGATAACGATGGGTAGTGGAGAGGTGAGGATTGTGCATAATGGACATTGAGGGAAATTCTTCACGCCAGGATAATTTCTGGTAATTTGATTAGCATAGTATCTCTTGTTCGAGTTCTCTCTGCTGCAAACTTCTAAGCTTTGCTCAAATATGGGTTATTACACGCATTTGTCCACATGAATGAAAATGTTGAAATATACGTGGTATTCAATATATCACCAAAAAAAAAAAAAAAGAGGAATTGAATTAACGTTAGAAATTAGAAATTATTGATTTTGTAATGACAATCTAGATAAAAGAAGCCAAAGTCTGAGCAGTTTTGTGGGAAACACATTCCCACCGTATCTGGGGCCTTTGAAAGCCCAAACAAAAAGAATGCGCCCATAGTCCAAAACCAGATTTCATCAAGGTTAATTGGGCTTTCCGTAAACCAATCTTAGTACATGTATGTGAAATGGACGTGCAATGAACGTATAAATCCGATGTGCGTATATTCAAATAGTCAAAACATAAGATACATATCTACAATTCATCTCATTGGATTTCAACCTTAAAAATTATCCAAAAAATATCATTCCCTCCCAAGCCTTCTCACTAAAATGTAAATTGTCATAGATGTTACAATATAGTGGACAATATTGTAATTTAAATATAAATTAATTTACAAACTAGTCGCAAAAAGATCCCATATTTTAATTTGATGCAAGTTTCTCTGTTTTTTCAACAATTCAAGGGCATGGTATGGAGACCTGGCATCCCGGCCTACAAAATACCCTACAAGTCTCATAAATTAGTTAAGTTCAAATATCTACTACTGTAAGAGTAGTTTACACTTAGTGGGATATGAGCGCATGAATTCCAATTTCTGAATTGAAAATCTTCAAAGCCCCAATCAATTCTTTCAACTTGGAGGATCGATTTCTCTAATGCAAAACCAATTCAATAAGCATTCTCGCTCTGGCCAATTAAAACCATTTTTCCTATTTATTTTCACATGCATAGGTATGCGTGCTTATGCTCTTTTGTTACTTTGCGCGAGAAAGAGTTGAAGGAATTCATGTGATTAGGTTAGGTACGCATGGACATTGGAATAGACATTATTATGTGTGAGGCAGAAGTATATATGGTCATGCGAATCCGTTTTAATGAGCAGATTAATGAACTTATATAATGTGCATAAACTAGAGTGCGAGTAACTGTGCTTGAAAATCCCATTTTTGAAAGACTGCTGTTGCTCAAGTAATTAATATGGGATCTTGTCGCGACCTATTTTTTTTCGGGGTGTGAACCACCTAGGGTTTGGCTAATGGATTGTTAAGCCTAGACTTAACTCGGGCTCCCAAGCCCATACTAATTCGCGACTTAGGTTCAAGTTTATAACATGCAATTGATTTTCAATTAGGAGTCGCCACTAATCTATTTTTGGTGGGTCGATTAGAAACCCAAGTAAAGTAATGGGAGATTTACTTTACTCCTACGAACCAGAGATTATGGGTACGGGGACTTAGTTACACTAGATTTCTCTAATGCCCTTTCGGTGCCTTTATCTTTTATTTTGAAAAAATTGTTTGGCAAGCAACTTGAATTGATTTTAATTCCTTAACATGTGAGGTGACCATGCAGGTGCGCAAACCACCAATTTAACACTCAAGAAAACAAATGAATAAATTGCAGGACATACCTCATAACAACGAAAGCATCTACGTTGTTAGTTTAGAATTCACATCAGCAGTCCTAAATATGATTTCTAATTAACACGCAATTTTTGTTTTTTTTCACTTAATTAATGAAAATCATGCAATATGCAATGCATGCCACTAATTTAACATGAAATGATATGACATGTCAACATGACTTAGCTATATGACCTAAGCAATATGACATAACTAAGCATGTAGTCTATCCTAAGCATGAGATGATTTATTCTAAATAATTTTTTATTTTCCATGAGATTCGAAATTAAAGAAATGCAACATTTAAATATGCAATCTAAATTAATCTAATGACTTAATTCTAATGACGGGCAATTTCTAATTAAATGCACCTAACAAAAATCACTAAATGACGTGCATTGTATGAAACTAATTCTATATGACGTGCACATGATTTTTATTTTCCTAATAAGCATGCAATCTATTTAGGAGAAATTATCTAAACCTACAATTGATAAACATGCAACCCTAACATGCAATGACGTGCAAAGAATGCCTTAATTCAACATGATATATGCATGATGATTTTTTGTGTTTTTTTATTAATTTCGAAATTAAAATTTTCACATGCAATTCAAATAATGATAAAAACTAACATCCTAAATGAATGTGCTTTTTCTTTTGGTTTTCTTTTCCATGATTTAAAATAAAATTCTTATTTTAAATATAAAAGATAATAACCAAACCTAATCTTAATTCAACATTTTTTGGATTTTTTTTTATTTAAAACTCGAGATAAGATTGCAATTTTAACCCTAAATCAGCAAATCTAATCCTAACTCAAATATTTTTTGGATTTTTCTTTTATGAAAATAAGTCGACTCAACCAACAGCGAATCAAATAAGATAAGATTGATATCTAAAAATTCACGAACCATATCTCGCGCATGAGATCGGGTTGGCCAATTTTAAATTAAATCGCAAATCAAATCTCGGGCTTGAGATTGGATTATCGATTTTTATAAGGGATTGCGAGTCGGATTTCGGGCGCGAAAATCGGACTGTCAATCCCTAGCTTGAGGGGCACTTTCATATTGGGATCTCAATCACATATTTAAAGAGAACAATTTCACTAAAAGAATAAAATAAAAAGGAAAGAAAAAGAAAACAGTAAGTAAATAAATAAATAAAAACTACCTAATTTCCCTTTTCCTTCCAAGCTTCGTGTTCGTGGCAAGTCACCAAAGCGAGAGGATCGGAGGTCCGGCAGGGAAACTCCGGCAAAGGCGGTGGGCTGTGTGGTGGGTGGGTCAAAGGAAGTCACGGTGGTCGGAGCTCGGCGAAGGACTCGGTGGCTGGTGGACACGGCTGCGGTGGCTGGTCACAGTGCTTCTGGCCGGCGTCGCTCGGGACCGGGAGCAAGCTTGGAACGGCGTGCGGGGCGGAGACCGACTCGGCGGAGGGGCGCTACGGGCGTCGTGGGTCGTCGCAAAGACTTGGGTGGCGCAGCGGCCGCCGGGATCGCAAGATCGGGACGGTGGGCCACGAGCGGAGGACTCCGAGTCGCGGCACGGCGAGCAACTCAAGTGTTAGTACTTGGGCAGCAAGAGCGTCGGATCGCTAGGCCTCGGGGCAACAAAGACGGCGTCGGGCTGGGCGTCGGGCGGAGGCGAGCAAGGACGCCGGGACTACGGGTGCTGCAGATTGGCGATGGTAAGGCGAAGCAAAGGCGGCCGGGTCGCGATTGCTTTGCGAGGGTCTCAAATCCGTCGGCGTCGGGCTTCACGGACGGCGAGCAAGGCGAGATCTGGCTGGGCAATCGCGGGCGAGTGGCGGAGCGGGGCGGGAGCGGCGTCGGCGGGGAGAGTCGCGGACGGCGGGGTGGCGTCGCGGGTTGCTCGCGAAGGAGGCGCACCCGAGGCTCGGCGTCATGGTGGCGCGGGTCGTCGGGGCTCGTGGACGAAGACCGGCGGCTACGTCGGTGTGGGGAAGGCGGCTCGGCTGTAGCACGGCTCGGGCCGCTCGCGGAGGGTGGAGCGTCGGGGCTTGGGCGGTCACCGATTTGCCGGTGACGGATGCGATGGTCAGCCGCCGGCGCGGTGAGGCGGAGGCTTAGTAGGCTGGGCGTCGGAGATGGAGCAAGCAATGCGGGTCAGCAAACTTGGGGAGACGATGAACAGTAGGGGTCAAATCTATGACATCCCGAAATTCGGCCTGTTTCGATAAAATGAAATGTGCATTTCGTCGACGTGCCTATGGTCCTTTTTCTCGAGCGATCACTCACGAGTTAGCTAACCTATTGGGTGAAGCCGTTAAGGGATATAACCGCGGTAAAATCCCTAAAGCTACCTAATTGGTTGGATTGGACTAAAATCGCGTCCGGTCAATTTTAATCATGAAATTTAATTCGGTTTGGGAATCGAATATTCGGACGTGTCATTCATTTTAGGACCGTCTCATCGTCTATCAATTTATTGCAAAAAGTCCGAAATTTCAAGAAAGAAATTATCGGAGGAAAAATCGAAGACAGGAAGAAAATAAAGAGGGAATGAGAAAAGGAAATACTAGAAATAAGAAAATTGGGTTTTCTTATTAAAGTATTATTTTCTTTCCCTTTTCTTTTCTCTTTTTCTCTCTCTCTCTCTCTCTCCTCTCCCCTCCCCTTCGTGCGCAGCCCTCCCCACCGCCGAATGCCCCTTGCCAAATTGAAATTGGCTTCTCTTCTCTCTCTCTCTTCCTTTTACTTTTGACCAGTCAAATCCTCTTATCTCTTCTCTCTCTTATCCCTTCTTCTCTCTCTCTCTCTTCTCCCCACTCTCCCTCGTAGCCGACTTCTTCTTCTTCCTTCTTCTTTGTGCGAACCAGAAGCTGAAGAAGACAAAAGCAGCAGCCACTGTCGTTTGAAGACAGGAGCAGCTCCGCCGCTCACCGCCCGCCTCCGCTTCTCCCTCGCCCCCTCAGCTGTCGTCGCCACCCCCTTCTCCTCTTCTCTGTTTCATGCGATGACCAGCAGAGACAAAAGCGGAAGCAGCCGCGGACGTCGCCTGAAGACTAGCCGCCGTTGCCGCCGCACCGGAGCCGGACCACCCGCGCGTCCGTTGCTCGCCGCCATCCTGCCGTCCACGCGCGTCCCCGCGTCCATCGCTTGCTACCGTCCCTGCCGTGCGACCCAGTTTATGTTCGGCCTCTGTTCAGCCACCGTGAGTGGCTGAGCAGGTCGCCGGAGCCGCCGTGCAACCTCGTCGGACCGCCGCCTATCTTCTCGACCTCTTGCCGCCCCCAACCCTCTCTCTTTCTCTCTGTTTTGCAGCTGATCCAGCAAACCCACGAAATGGGTTTCCAGCGGCTTTAGGCCCGCTTTTGGGCCGTTTCCGGGCCCCGGATCCGTGAGTCGCTTTGGGAAGAATCGTTCCTTGCGTCGCCGCCGTCGGATTGATCCGATTTGCGCGCGATTTGGTGAGTAATCTCACTAATCCTGGATTAGTTTGCTAATTATGCTTAAGGTTGGTTTAGTTTTAATTAATTATGTTTAGGTTGTTAGATTTAAATAAATTAGCAATTATTAGTCAATTGTGATGTGATTTAGATAAATTGATTGTGCAATTAACAAGTAGACGTGGTCTACTAATAATTGGAAGTGCCTCGGGATTTTTCCCGACCCTTAGTGGGCTCCAAATTAGACTTTTCGGGCCTAAGTGGAATTTTTAGTATTTAAATATTAATTTTCGGAATTAAATTAAATAATTATTTATTTTCCGAAAATTCAACTGAGATGGCTCGGGACCGGAAAATTATGCTGATGACCGTGGTGAAGTCCGTTTATTTAATCGGGCTTTTTTTTGAGCTAAATTGAATTTTTAATATTAATTATTTAATTTTCGAAATTAATAAATAAATTAATTATTTTTCGGAAATTAAGAAATTGATGGCGGACGACCGAAATCTCGTGCTGATCGTCGTGGCGCAGTCCGTTTATTTATTTGAGCTCCACGTTGTATGGAATTGAATAAATTGTGATATTTTAGGTATTCACCCTAAATTGATTGGAATTGATTGAGATTGAATTGTTGATTGGTAAATGGCCAAGTATGTTTATTCAGCATTTATAGTGCTTTGTTGAGTTGTAAAGTGAGTAGAATGACGAGAGTGAATCGGAAGTACTGGGATTGAACCAATCGGACACGGTGTATGGACCTACGTGGTTCGGTGATTGGGACATCAGCTGGTGAAAACGGCGCCTTAAAGAACGCACGTATCGGTCTAGTACATACATTATTATGGACCTACGTGGTTCGGTGATTGGGACATCACTAGCTAAAACGGCGCCTTAAAAACGCACGTATCGGTCTAGTACATACATTATTATGGACCTACGTGGTTCGGTGATTGGGATATCCTGGCCCAAAAACGGCGCCTTAAAACGCACGTATCGGTCTAGTACTCATATTGTTATAGGCATGTATGGTTCGGTGACTAAGGGTGTCTTTGGGTAAAACGGCGCCTTAAGAACGCATACACTTGTCTATTAAATACATTGTTATAGGCATGTGTGGTTCGGTGATTATGGAACTCACCTTTGGCAAAACGGCGCCTTAAGAACGCACACAATTGTCTATTGAGTACGGGGTTATAGGCATGCGTGGTTCGGTGATAAGGGCATCAACGCGAAACGGCGCCTTAAAGAACGCACGCAATTGTCTATTGATCAAATCATTGTAGGCATGTGTGGTTCGGTGATTTGGGATATCACTTTGGCGAAAACGGCGCCTTAAAAGAACGCACACAGGTTGTCTAGTGGATACGTCACCTTGGCGAAGTTGACGCCCGAGAGCATTGATGTGGCTCTGTGACCGAGTACTCGATGAAAGAATATATGGTGTGGAATCAATGACCTAGAATGGTAAGGTCGACATGTAATCGACTAGGTCAATTGATCCTTGCTTTGATTTGATGTTGTGAATTGATTGATTTGAATGGAAATGACCGTGAGTGGTCTTGTTGGCATATAATCGACTAGGTCGATTTGATCGATGCTTCGATCGGTGATATGATTGCTTGGGTGCTTATTATGAATTGTACTAACTTACGGGTGGGATGCGAGGCCAAGGTAAGTCTTACGCCTGTGCGTGTTTAGGCGCCTATAGTATAATAGTTTACTAATCGGGTTTAGTGGGGTAGAACTCGGTTGAGACGTAGTCTCATCTCGGTTGGGGAAAATCATTTCGGGACCCCTTTGAAGAGGCTGAGAAGGAGGAATCCGAGAAGGAGGACTCGGAGGCGAATCTTAAGGGAGAAGGATTTTGGAGGAAGAAGGCAATCCTGAGAGGGGCCTTGAGTACGGCCCAGTTTGTCTAAGTTTTGTCTTCTTTTGAGATCTCCATTTTGATATGAATAGTTTTGAAGTGGTTTGTGTTTTGTATAAAAGTTTGGTTATAAATTTCAATATGAAAAATATGGCCCTACTTTTCTATCCCATCGTTTTTATTGTCACGGGATTTTAAGCTTCCGCATGTGCTTAAAAATTGAAAGGGTCGGCGATACGTTGTCTGGGATATCGCATTATACAATCGACCAAATAGAAGGATGTGCACGTGCCGAGGATCGGGCGTGACAAAATCAACCCCCCTTTTTCTGCCTTTCCGCTTCTCCTCTGTCTCTTTTCCTTCTTGTCAGACCCCTTTCGCTGCTTTTTTCTTTTGGGTGTTCACTTTTCTTTTCCTTTTTTTTGATTTCCAAAACCCCTCTCCCCAAGCAAAAACTGAACGCCGCCCTTTATAGAGCAAGAGCAAATCAATCCGTTCTACCGACGAAGATTTCGTATATTGACTCAGCGATTAAAGATAATCTCAAATTTTTTGTGCTTCATTATCCAACTCTAAAATCTTCCAAAATCTCTATCCGCAACAAAATATTTTAGATTATTTCTCATCCTCTTTAACATTCCCAACGATTTTACCACCAAAAGACTAAAGATAAGATTGCAATATGATTTCTTTAAATATCAAAAACCACCGTAATATCGCATCAAATCTCAATTTTCTACGAGATAATTTTCAATAAAAACATGGGCTTGGGCCAACTTGCTCGCTTTGTGGGCTTAGTCAACTAATTTGAATCCATCCGCACCGATCCAATAGATAAAATGCAAAATTAAAAACAAATGCACCTAAATCTATATGCTATGCAATTAATATTTTTTTTATGGGTTAAAATTAATCCCTAATTTCTTAATGCGACAAATGACTAAACAGGTAACCAAAATTTAGGTGTCAACAGATCTCATTATTTATCTACTGTTTGTGACTTTTTTTAGCATTGCAAGTTTGAGACCATATTAAACAAATTAAAGATTCATGAATCACCTTGCATATTATAATATAGTTCAAATACAATTAATGTTATTTTCCAAATTAACAGTTGTTACCTTCCAAAGTCCGAGAGCATAAAAACTCTCTCACCTTCGCCCTCACAAGGTGGCTGCTCCATAAACCCTAAACCCTCTCATTTCATCTACTACCCCCTAATCTTCACAGACTTATCAAATCATTTCAGCCTTCTCAGCTTTCTCTCTCTAGATGCTGAGTGCTTTCTCATCGGCCTTTGGAACTCTCCCAATTTTACATCAATCGACACACAGCCTCTCTCGTAGAGCTTGCTTCCAATGGAGGAGGATGATGATATTAGAGTTTACTTAAGTTTCAGTCGGCAATGGATGGAGTGGTTTCTAGGTATAAATTAAAGGAATGCTGTCTCACTCTCTTGGGAGACTGTTCTCAAATCCTACCGTGAATTTCCAAGCCTTTGTAAATACAATGAAAAGAGCCTGGAGAAATGAAGATGTAGTTTCTGCGGGTTGTGTTCTGGCCTTTTTGCATTTATGTTTAAAACTGAAGGAGACAAAAACAGGGTTTTAGAATCTGGTCCATGGTCTTTCGCGGATCACCTCGTGTTGCTTAAATCGTGGGAACCCAATGCACCTCCTCATCATTGATATAACATGTTTTTTTTCCCCGGTTCAACCCTGACACAGAGCAACGATTTTGCTGCATTCGAGGAGCAAGATGTACTTAGAAGGGAGGTTAGCAATAAGGATTGGTGTCCAACAAATTTAGGAGTAAAATAATATTTTAATTTATCTTATTATTATGTTTTATTCTCTCTCTTTTTTTCCTTTCTCTTCATTTCCCATTACACGAGTCATTGACTTTTTAACGACTAACCATGAAGGTCAGGATTGTTATAGTGTGACGCGGACAGGAGAAGAAGGATCGGATCTCTCCACAGCATTAACAACATATATACGTCAAAGAACCGTATCCATAACAAGTATCAACACTCTCTCCGCTCATCTTGCACTTGGCCTTGTTTACTGATGATGCTTTTCTTTCCGTTACTCGTCTTCCAATCGAGTTATTCGGAAAGGAGCACCGTTGCTCGACAAAGGCCAAGTGGAAGATGAGCAGAGAGAAAGAGCGTGTCGATACTTGTCATGGATACAATTGTTTGACACATGTATATTTTGTTAATGCCGGTAGAGAGATCCAATCCTTTTGCTCCTCTCCGTGTCAAAAGCAAAAATAATCCCGACATTAATATTCAGTTTTTCAAAAAGTCAATGACTCATGGACTGGAAACTAAGAGAAAAGGGGAAAAAGAAGAAGAAAAACAAATATATGAGAAGTCGAAATGAGCCGTCCAATTGATTTGCTGTTAACGGGATAAATTAAAAATGCGATTCATAAATTTAGAGGACACCAATCCTTATTACTAACCTACCTTCCAAGAACATCTTATTTGGATGAGACCTCAAGTGTAGCAAAATTGTTGCTTTGCGTTAGGGTTGGACCCGGTGAAAATGAATATATATTACTTCCTGCTTTGAGCAAATTGCTTTCGCAGAAGTTGTTAGTAGCCCAGTACAGCTCTTAATATGATATCATTCGGTGGTCAATTGAAGGAGAGCTTTTTCACTAGTGTTTGATGCCTTCTAAGCAAGCAAATGACAACGACTGAAAGTATAGCTGATATAGTTGGCACCATAATGTATAGTAACTAGAGCTGCTTATCCTTTGATGATTTCTTTCCATTTACTTTGCACAGTGGGGCTTGAAAAATTGCATTTTACAAAGTGCTTCATTCCCAATGAATGAGAGAATCGACATATTTCCAAAGGGTCCACCAGTAGGAATCTCTCCCGATATCTTATTAAAGGACAAGTTCAATTTTTTCAGATATGTAAGTCCTTCTGAGGACTTGGGTATCATTTGTTGTAGGAGAGGTTGAGGAAAACCTATCCTCTGAGGTTACTGATCAATTGCGGTGTCAATCCTTGAAATGAATTCCTTAACAAGTCAAAGAGAAGGACGGGTCTTTAACTTCTTGATTAAACTCGGTATGGCGCCTTTAAGTCAATCCAAGAAAGATCAATGCTTTCTATAGCTGTCATTTTCCCCATCTGATCTGGTAGTCCTCCATAGAAAGAATTGTGATAGATTGATTAATATGAGTTCTTGAAGGCTTCACAGATTGACCATTTGTTTCCAATGCAATTCAAGATAGATACCAATATCCTATTTTGCTGGAGCAGCAACTCTCCAAAACTGGTCAAGTTGCATATCTCATTAGGGATCAGTCCCTCGATATGGTTGTTATCATGGTACGGCCTTTATAGGCTTTTTAGTCCCCCAATAGATGATGGGATGTTGCTGTTTATATCTTTATCGCTCAACTATAGAAAGTCAAGCTCATCAAGAAACCCATTTGGTTGGGAATGTGACCGACATTTGGGAGCGACTAGAATTCGTAGGGAACTTGAGAAGTTATTGAGAGATTTCGGTATGGAACCACGAAGCCAGTTTTCTTCCGGAAACAAGGTCTGCAGGGACTGGTAATTAGTTAAAGCAGCGATAAATCCGAGCTCTGAACCATAAGTCTCTCCTGTTAGCTGATAGACTGAACTGCGAAGTATATGAGGTTCTTTAAGCTGCCCAAAGCCATTTGACTAGAGCTCCCCCGGACGAATGTGGTAAGGTTTTGTGATAACCGGGAAGAGTCCGCATGTTGCTTCGACTATAAGAATTGCTTCACCATTTCAACTATTAGAAGGTATTTTTATAATCCTAACTCTGTCTTATAAATTTATATACAATGTATGATGTGCTGCTCTCATTTGATAAAGCTTTCAGTGGGATAAACATGGTTAAACATTGTTTTTAACTTTTACTTCTACTTGTAAATTTTGAGAGTTGACTTTTATTTATTGTTATTCACCTTAATGATTTTGAGTTACACATATTTATATTTGAAATCTATTTAGAGTCGTGTAAAATCTTTTGGTAAACTTTTGAAAGAAAATAGTTTTTAAATTCAGAAACACCGTTGTGAATACTTTCGATAAGTCCATCCAAGCATGTCCAAGCATATCTGAGTTTTGTTTGTAATATTTGTTATTACAATCAATGCTCCATACAAATGAAAATACTGAAATATATAGGATATTCACTTATATCATAAAAAACGACGCTTTGTATAGTCATTAGAGATAAATTGTAAGGGTATGTTCAGTGTAATGGACAATATTGTAATTTAAATATTATTACAAACTAATTGCACAAAGATCTCATTTAATTTGAATGAAAATTCCTTGTTTTCTTGGTTACGGAGGTGGAAACTCAGCTTCAAATACCCTGTAAGCCCCATAAACTATTTAGGAAAAAACACCTTGGATTTGTGCAATAGCCTTGGCACAGAGTAGTTTGCACACGTTGAATGGATAATAAGTGGTTCTTGAATTGGGAATCCCTCAAGTGCACCAGTCACATGTTCACCCTTAATATAGGTAGAGCACTACAATAGATAAAGCACTCCCTTCCGGGTGCCACTGCTAGTAGCACACGGCAACATGGCTGTTAAACTTGTGGTTCAGATTGTACGATCAATGACCTACGATCCCAAATCTACTAAACGATCCCTATCACACGAAAAATGGATTAAAGATAAAACCATTTTAGATTGCCCGTCAAGATCCCTATCACACGTTAAACCACAAAAGTAGCCCATACAAAAATTAAATTTGGGCCAAAATTAGCAATGGCCGGCCTAAAATATTTAATCCGAAACTCCAAATATCACTTAAGCGACAAATTTGTTGGTAGTAATAAAAATGATTTGTGTTTGATAATGAATTCGATGAGGAAGGTTGATGGGCCAGTTACAATCTCGACATCTAAGATGTCGAGATGACAACTGACGATTCATTCTAGGTTTTCTTATAAGTATTTTTTTTGTGCCTTTTATGTCATACTAATAAATTTTCTTTATTTGTTTTGTGTTGCGTTTTTAACTTTTGATACGAAAATGACATTATTGAACGATAATGTAATTTAAAATAGTGGTGGTAAAGTTTTCCAGTGGAGACCTATTTTTAATACCAGTAAGGTCTTGTTCAATTTATTTATGAGTTACAATAAGGTGGGTGGTCTTGTAGATTAGGTAGTGATTATACTAAAAATAGGGACTTTAAAAAGTCTGTATGGCGATCCATAAGCCGAAACTATCGAGGCTCTGTTGAATGTCACAATGAAGAATTAGTTCTAAACATTCATTTCGACATTCTGACATCGAGACGGGTGTTATACCTTCCGAAGTCAGACATGAGTTGAGAATCTTGTTGGATCAAATGTCAACGCATGACAATGTCGTAGCGATTTTAATTGTTTTTCTCCGATTCAGAAAGCTCAGAAGATCAGAAACTTTATAGCAGATGGCTATACGCAATGCCATGAATACGAAATGACCGTGTACAAACTAAGATGATACTATGCCCCTATTCTACGTACTGCTCTTCTCCGATTCAGAAAGCTCAGAAGATCAGAAACTTTATAGCAGATGGCTATACGCAATGCCATGAAAACGAAATGACCGTGTACAAACTAATATGATGCTATGCCCCTATTCTACGTACTGCTCTTCTCCGATTCAGAAAGCTCAGAAGATCAGAAACTTTATAGCAGATGGCTATACACAATGCCATGAAAACGAAATGACCGTGTACAAACTAAGATGATACTATGCCCCTCTACGTACTGCTCTCCACCTTATTTTCTTATCAAGGAAGTGACAACTTGATCTTGTTGAGCTTAACCATGATAGTTTTCATGTCCACTCTTTCCTCAGGCAAGTCCTTTGAACATTCTAGTCCTAACTCTAGGACTGATGAAATTATGCTCTCGAGTTCGAAAGCGTCAGATCTTCATGTTTCATGCTAATGAGTTTGCCATCCATGATGTCAAGCACTCTGTTTGGAATCGCTGCACCTACCCAGAGCCTCAAGCTCATATCCGCATTGAACATTTCATCGGTTGGCTTCTTTCTGGTTATCACTTCCAACAACAATATGCCGAAACTATAAACATCTCCTTTTGTCGAGACTTTTCCTTCCAAACCGTACTCTACAAGGAACATTTTTTGTGAAAAAATAACATTAGAGATTGATCTTTTTTCTCTTTGGGGCATAAACAATAAGATCGAGAGTCATATGAGTGTTAATATATCTCTATTATATTATACAATTATACTAGCAATCAAAAGCCCAAATTAGCTAAAATTTGGCAAATGTACCTGGAGCAACGTATCCGATTGTGCCGAGAGTTTGGGTTTGTGTTTCAAGCTTGTTCTCAGCCAAAATCTTTGAGATTCCAAAGTCACAGACTTGTGCAACTAGGTCCTCGTTTAGGAGAACATTGCTAGGCTTCAAATCACAGTGCACAATGGGTTCCGGTTGGCCATGGTGGAGATAATCGAGTGCCGTAGCGATGTCTACCATTATCTTCACTCACTGATGGAGACCCAAGTTGTAGTTGTTGGAGTAAAGCCACTTCTCCAAGCTCCCATTGGGCACGTATTGCAGCACCAAAGCTCTTAGATCGGCATTCGTGCAGGTGCTGATCACCTTGAGTAGATTCCGGTGTCGGATCTTGCAGAAAACCTCGCATTCTACATCGAAACTTTTTAGGGCGCCTTCAATGTGGAGATTCAGTACTTTGACTACGACATCCATCCCATTGGCTAGAGTTCCTTTGTATACAGAGCTAAAGCTTCCCTCTCTAAGCAAATTGCATTCGCTAAAGTTGTTAGTAGCCGAGCAAAGCTCCCGATATGATATCATCGGGTGGTCAATTCCAGGTGGGTTCTCCACCAAAACTGAAGCTTTTTTGCCAGTGTTCCCATGCTTTCTAAGCAAGCAAATGACAAAGACTAAAAGTACAGCTGATACAATTGGCGCCATAATGTATAGTAAATGGAGCTTCTTGTCCCTTGATGATTTCTTTCCATTTACTTTGCAACGTGGGACTTGAAAAATAGCATTTCCACAAAGTGCTTCATTCCCAATGAATGAGAGAGCCGAGAAATTTCCAAAGGGCCCACCATTAGGAATTGCTCCTGATAGCTTGTTAAAGGACAAGTTCAAATTTTGCAGATATCTAAGTCCTTCCATGGACTTAGGTATTGCGCCAGATAACTCATTGTGGGAGAGATCAAGGAAGTCCAACCCTTTAAGGTTGCCGATTGATTGCGGTATCAATCCTTGAAATGAGTTCCCTGACAAATTGAGAGAAGCAAGGCTCTCCAATTCTTGGATGGAACTTGGTATGGTGCCGGTAAGTTGATTCCAAGAAAGATCAATGCTGTTCATAGCTCTCATTTTTCCTATTTCAAGTGGTAGTCCTCCATTGAAAGAATTGAGTGACAGATTAAGGAAGATAAGTTCTTGAAGGCTCCACAGACTAACCGGTATAATTGATGTCATGTTATTCGAACTTAGGAGAAAGTTTTGAAGACTGCTGAGGTTTCCAATGCAATTCGGGATCGATCCCGATATCCTATTTTGCCAGAGCACCAATTCTCCTAAATTTGGCAAGTAGCATATCTCATTGGGGATCGGTCCTTCGAGATGGTTGTTATCAACATATAGCCTTTGCAAGCTTTCTAATCCTCCGATTGACGATGGGATGTTGCCGACTAGATTGTTATTGCTCAATGCTAGAAAAGTCAATCTCTTCAAGAAACCCATTTCCTCAGGAATGCGACCTCTTATTTGAGAATCTTGAGCGAGTAGAGTTCGTAAGGAACTGGAGAAGTTTTTGATAGATTTTGGTATGGAGCCGTGAAGCGGGTTTTCTCCCAGATCCAAGGTTTGGAGAGATTGGCAATTTGATAAGGCCGATAGAAAACTAAGCTTTGAATGATAAGGCTCTCCTGTGAGCTGATTTGACGAAACCGCGAAGCTTCTGAGGTTCTTCAAGTTGCCCAAACTCATGGGTATCGGTCCGCTAAGTTGATTTAAAGCAGCATTGAAAATAATTAGGTTCGTATAATTCGAAATATATTGTGGGACGTTGCCGCCAAGGCTATTTAGTGATAGATGGACTTCTTCCAAATTCGGAAGGCTTAGTTCGCTACTTGAGGGAAGGCTTCCGGAGAGTGAATTGTCCATCAAAGAAAGCACTCGTAACGAAGAAATGTTAAAAATCTCTTGAGGCACTTCGCCCGTTAGCAGATTTCCCTCAAGGATCATTAAATTCAAATTGACCAACTTGCCAATCTCACTCGGAATGTCACCTCCTATTTGGCCATCAGGTAAGCTCAAGATGCGCAAGCTCGACATGTTGCCAATGGTTCGAGGAATCGCGCCAATCAAGTTGGTACCACCAAGATAGAGTTTTGCAACTTTTGCAAGCTGTCTATGTCTCGAGGAATGCTTCCCTGAAAACGATTGCCTGCCAATGACAACGTGAGAAGCTCTTTGCATTGGGTTAGCGTCTCTGGTAGCAGGCCACTGAATTGGTTAAGAGGCAATGCAAGTATTTGAATGTTACGCCAGCGGTAGCAAAGATCGGAGGGAAGACTTCCAGAGAGATCATTGCGCATCAAAATGACACTCGTGAGCGATTTATTGAAAAGTGCTAATGGAATCGAACCTGTGAGAGTGGCGTTGGCCAATGTAATGACCTGCAATGTGGATATATTGCTCAAGAAGCTTGGAATTTGACCCCGTAAGTCATTTGAGCTAAGGTCCAGTTGTTGCAACTTAGGGAAGGCGCTGAATTCTCTTGGTATGCTGCCCGTTAGTCTATTCATCGCAAGCGACATGACTTTGAGGTTTTGGCATCGGGCTAAGTGAGGAGGAATATTTCCTTCAAACTGGTTCACATCAAGTACGAGTTTCTTTAGACGGCGTAAACGACCGATTTCTATTAGAATCGCGCCATAGAAGTTGTTGTTGCGGAGATCAAGAGAAGCCAGGAAAGAAAGATTGCCTAGGTAGGGAGAGAGTCTTCCTTGGAGATCCATGTGCGAGAGGTCTAAAGCCGTAACTCTCTGCTTGCGGTTGTTGCAAACGACGCCAATCCATTCACAAAACTTTGCTTCAGTGGTCCAGTTGCCACCTTTGATCGTGTTTGTTGGGTCGATTTCAATCGTTGATCTAAAGTGGAGGAGAGCCACTTGATTAGTGAAGTTGCTGGAACAGGAGATGGGCTGAAACATCGATAGGGAAGCCAACATAACATCAAGAAATGCAATAAAGATGAACTTCTCCATAATGAACATAGTATCTTTTGATTGCATCAATAGACAGTTCGCTAATTTGGGCCTGCTCTTAGTATTTTATATCAAAGCAAACCAAATAATTGTCTCAATTTTTAAAAATGAAAACAATGGAAAAAAAGACTAACTATCAAATAATGCCCCTCGATCATGTCCAATTCGGTAAATGGCTTGTTCTTTACGTCTACATGTTCACACTTACTTTCAACTCTATGAGAGTACAAGTGGACCTTTTGACTAATGCTCCAAGGAATAAATGTGAAAGGTTTTGTGATAATTGTCATGACCTCCCCGCACGAGTGATGTTAAATATCTCCTCAAAAGTTGATTGATTGGAAGTTCTATTACTAGAATAGATAATAATACTAGTAGTCTGTCAACTTTTATTCATGCGTCATGTCATATTGAACTTTTAATCGATTCAGTTAAATCACTTTTGATTTATGTGAAATGTCATCCGGTAACGTTCAATTGGTCTAATTAGATCCCCTACTATATTTAATGCGTTTATTGTCATCCTTTCATTAATTAATTTATATGAAATGCATCATGGACACCAATTTGATAAAACTGATGTTGATGGAGCAAATTACGTGGGTTTGGGGCGTGTCATGTTGACTATAAATTGCAAAACTATAATACCCGTTCCTTAAATATGTGCACTATTCATTCTGACGACATTTTCTTTCCTCAAAAACATTATCATCCAGTGGACTCTCCTCAACAGCCATCAAAGGACAAGGTAATGGCTTCAAGGACCTCCGCGGGTCGCAGCTCGTCTGTTTAATATACAGTGAGGGTGGGCTCCACGGAAGTGTACTTTATTTTTACGTGTGGATGCCCAAATGCCTCGCACCCCCAATTCTCCCTGTATTTTTATCTTTTCCTAGAGAGGGAGTACCCTCTTAAAATTTTACATCACGACAATCCCGAAATCCGGATTGAACCAAGATAAAGCTATTTAAGGACATTTTTAGGTCTAACCTATACAAAATGCACAGAAAACTTAGCTCTTTTCTTTAGGCATACTGAAAAATCCTCCCCCATTCTCAATTTGACATGACTTCGATTGAAAGCTTGAACAAGAGTAAGACCACCTTAATTATATAAAGAAAAGGGTTTTGTCCTGGTTTGTAAGCTGTTCTAAAATACTAGTAGAATTCCCGTGCATGTGCTGCACGGGTTCCAACTTCTTCTTCTTCTTCTTCTTCTTTAATGAAAAATTGCTTGAAAGTATTAAAATCGAAACCCAGTGTGGATTTTGGTCCTCTCACTCTGAACTAATAATTTATGGTAACTTCGAATATGATGTCTCAAGTGTAACATTCCAATCCATGACACTGATGAGTTATGAAGGCTTGCGTCATTTATATGAGATCCAAGAGGCTTAGCCGGGAGGCAACGTCAATTTTCTTTTCTCCTCAAACTTGACATTTCAATGCCCAATAATCAAGACCTATTTTTCTTTTGACCTAGCTGGGTTAGCATTCTCGAATTTAATAGGTTGTTATAGCGGATTAACCCTTTCTTTAAGTATAATGCAGTTCTTTGGCATGCAATTGCTTTTAAAAATATGCCATAGTCATGTGTCAAGGGAAATTGTACCAAAAGTCTCATCTAATATATGAAGTGGAATCGAGGAGTAAACCTTTCAATTGCTGCAATAAGTCCTATGAAAATGGAAAAGTTTAATGGAGTATTAAACCATTCCGTGGTTGTAAATTACACCGTGTAATCAAGTCATAAAGTCCTAAGCCTATACTAACAAGTGAAATAAAAGGTTGCCACATAGGCTTTGAGTGCTATTTGGGCTAGTTTCAACATTTCTCCATCGAAAAGATTTGATTTTACTTTTTGCAAAGTTGGTCACTTGATTGCGCTCGTCATATAATTAGGACTCAAATGCATTCTATGCAAAAATCTAAGATTTCTAATGCACTTTTTTTGTTATGTTGGTACAGAGGGATTTCTTGTAGGTGGCGATTTATTTTTTAAGTACCGCACTTGAAATACCTTATGATTTCTGTACATATTGGCTCGAGAAAGGTGAGGGGATGATTTTACCAAATAAGTTAATTTTTAACTTGAATATCATTACGGTTGAATTATAATAAGCAAAGCAAATTTGCTTGAAAAGTGAAGACCCGCATGGGACTCCTAAAACAGATTTCGAGGCTTATTTGTCTTTCAACTGAATCTTTCACGGAAATTACACGAGTCTATCTTTTCTTTTAAATATTGTAAAAGTAAGATTTGGTTAAAAAGAAAGCCATTAACCATCTTTTCTTTCTTTTGGAGTTTCTTGCTCGAGTAATTTTTAATTTTTTTTTTTTTTGCCACATAGAGTACTAATGAAGAAAGTCATTGATAGTGGTTGAACCTCAATCATCTAGACCAATTCATACAAAATATTCAATCTTGAAATTTATTGCTCAATACATTAACATTTTAGATTTCACTAAATATCTTCATCTATCGAAAACCTTTATGTTATGGTACATAGGGATTTTGTTGGACAAACTAGTAACATTTATTTTCTGGCATGTGATGGGATTTGTCCATGCAAAATGGACAAGAGTTTTGAAAAGAAAGGTACTAATTGCCCCACTAATGACTTTAATTGGGAGCCAAGCTCATTCTTTTAGAAATGATGCCTTCTTCGCTACATGTGACACGGGCAAGTAACGTGCATCGTGGGAAGTAATCGAAATGATAGTTCAAACACTTAAAGTAAAAAAAAAAATGTCATGTACAAATGTATCGTGTGTGAAACCATTGAATGGAAATTACAAATAAAGTTAACTATTTTAGAAATTGATCAACTACCAAATGAGCGGTGACAAATATGAGTCATGGACAATGTATGTTTATAGCAACCCATGGACAATGTATGTTCATTAAACAAGTCATCACAATCACACATATGTACACACTTATAAGTGGCTGTTTTTCATCATGATCAACATTTCAAGTGACATGAAGCAAGTAAAGTGCAGTGGGAAGTAATTGAAACGACCGTTCGAACAGTTGAAGAAAAATTTAAAAAATGTCCTATACAGGTCAAGGTCACCAGACACTTTTGGGACCGAGAGAGAGAGGGCTCAGTTATTTACAGAGGGATGAGAGAGAACCAAGCGTGAACGTAGGGGCAGGGGGTCTATGGTAATAGTGAGGAGGGGCGTGAACGTAGGGGCAGGGTGTCGATGATATTAGTGAGGAGGGGCGTCAACGGTGCCAGACGACGGTGGGTGGTGCAAAGTGAGGGGTTTGTGCATGATGGAAGCTAGCACTTGGAGGCTTGGAATTTCTAGGGGTAATTTGATCTTTGTTGTGATTAGATTTTGTTTTAGGATGGAAAGCAATATTTTGAGAAATATGGAAATAGAGTTAAAGGTGCGAAAAGTGTTGAGTCTTTTGCTTAAACATAAATATGCGTTAGTGATGGTGGTTATCCACTACCAACATGACACATGGCATATGATGATTGTTCTGCTCAAGTAAAAACTTGTTTCAGGGTATTTCAGGGTACTTTTATAGCTAATTGTAATACAATACGCCTGCCTAGTCATAAAAAAAAAATGAGAAAATTACTTGATATTTTTATTAAAAGAATCAACAATCAAGATTTTCTACTCAGAATTGATAATCGATATCTCGAAGTTTCATATTTTTTTAGTAAATTACATTGAGAGAAAATTTTCACGCCTCCAATTATCTTTGGTGAATTGGTCAGCATACTATGTCCGGTTACAGTTTTCTTTACTGCAAATTTCTGAGCTTTGTCCGTTATATATGTTAATACGGGCAATGCTCCATATAAATGAAAGGGCAGAAGAACACCACAAGTGCCATAACTTGGCACGCCGGGACACTTAAGTGCCATAACTTCCAAACGGTACACTTAAGTGCCACTTTTTTTTTCAAGTGGGACACTTAAGTGCCACCTCCGGCGACCCTTGCCGGAAATCATACGTGGCACTATTTTATTACTATTTTTGCCAACGTGGCTCGGGAGAGCTGAGTCGGCGCTCGAGTCACCAGAAACGACGTCGTCTCCATAATAAAAGCCCCAAATCTTCCAAAAACGCGTCGTCTCCCCAAATGCCCCAAATCTAAAACCCTAAATCGGCCAAAATCCCTATTGAAGTGCTCGAATTGAAGTCTCGAACCCTAATTTTCATTTGCCCAAAATTCCTTCGTCGAATCTTGGAAATGGAGAGCAGGACTCGCAGCAGCGCCTCAATTTCCTCTCATCGAAGCGAAGGAGAAGGCCAGCGTTTCTGTTTTTGTGGGTTACCGAGTCCAAGAAGAACATCGTGGACTCAAATCAATCATGGGAGAAGATTTTATGGATGCGCCCGATATAAAGAAGCGTCGAAGTGCAAATACTTCAAATGGATTGATGAGAAGTTCTCTGACCGAGCCACAGAGGTGATATTGGATCTACTTCATAAAAGACAGCAATCTTCATCTGTGTTCGTGGACGACTTGGACGATGTTGACTCAATGCAAGCTCAAGTGTCTTCAGTGAAACTTTCGAAGAATGAAGTGTCAATGCACGCTCAAGCATCTTCAACTAAACCTTTCAAGAATGAAGTCCCAATGATGAAGATTGAACGAAAGTGTTACCAAGCGTGTATTATGGTGTTGTTTTGTTGTCTATTGTACTTTATGATGAAATGTAAAGTACTTGAGAAGAATGAAAAAAAGTTTTGACTGCCATAGTTAAAAATGGTGTTGTTCTGGATTAAACGTTGGGTTTTTTCTTTTTGAAAGATGCGAAGAAGTTTGTGTTGTGGAACAAGATCATTGTTGCTTTGTTGTCGTTTGTCTGTGGTATGGACTTGCCATAAGTTTACCATCATCTTCTGTTTTGATGCAGAATCATCTTCTCTGTTTTGCAATGCAGAATCATGTTCTTTGTTTTGATGCGAGACCGACATATACACAAGACAAACATGAGTCATTACCCGAGTGCCATAAGTTGTATTCGGTAATCACGTAAGTGCTAGTCGCGATGAAAAAGGATCACTTTAGTGTCAAGTTATTGTTAAAGTGATCGGTTAAGTGTCACTTGTAGTTAAAAGTGAACAGGTTAAGTGCCAAGTTTTTTAGAATAGGATCAGTTAAGTGCCAATTTTTTTGTCGGTTTTACGTAAAAATTGCGCCGGCCACCAGCACCGGCGACACCACCAACCATCACCACTATCCACACTACACACTTAGGCGCTCAGCCCACCACCATCTTGGTGGTGTTCTGCCTAAGATACTAGTGCAAGGCTCAGCTTGCACTAGTTTGCACCGATACACATGGTGTAAGATGTGCAAGCTGCACACTTGTACAGGTGTAGGTGCGGCTTAAGCCTATAACCCCACCACAAACCAATAATCACCAGGCATCACCATCGGCCACACCGGCAGACCCAGCCACGACATTAGCACCCACCAACAAAGCGGCTACCACCTACCACCAAACATCACCATCCACCATCACTAGATACACCAGCACTCCAGCTATCACCACAGAACACCAACAGCAGCAGCAACAAGTAAAAGCCAGAATCCATGATAAACAACAACATAAATTGACAAGCAGCGCAAGATCATTTCATTGATATTAATATCATCAAGTCTGAGTCTGACAACATTCATTTCATTGATATTTCATCAAGTGTGAGTCTGAGTCTGACAACATCAATGAATGACAAACTAAAGAAAAAAAACAAAAGATAACCATCGATGCATAGACTTTCTATATGCACGACAACATCATCGTTTACATAACTGTTTTTACTCCTAAGCTCCACAAATCCTATCACATCTCATCTCATCAATCAATATGCACGACACCCCCTGTTCGTCCTCCTTTCGATGGGCCTTTCACTTGATTCATAATTCGGCACTCTTTCTAAGCGGACGTGCAACTTCTTCTTCAACCTTCTCAGTATCCACTGACTCAGATGGAGCTGCAAATGTCATAGGCCGAATTGAATCAAAAGGAGCTGGAGCTGGAGCTGGAGATGGAGCTGGAGCTGGAGCTCGAGCTCGAGCTGGGTTCTTTCTCTTATTTTTTTTTGGCACAGTTGATGTTGATGTTTTCTTCTTTTTGTTGGTGCGGCCGTCGATTCTTGAGTTGGGCCGAGATAAGAACCGAACTTCTCCCGGGCTACAAAAAAACAATAAATTGTTAGCAAAAATCTACAGCATAAATTAAATTAAATGCAGCCAATAAAACTTACATTGAGAATGAGTTTGTTCCGGTAGGCTCATCTCGTATACAGGCCATAGCCATATTGTCCAGGAACCTCTTCCCAAGTGCCCCTCTTGTTTGAATAGGGCGTCACTTTCAGGGAACTTGTGATTTGTTGCCCCTTTGTCCACGCTTTCTTGGGCCCTTTAACTTCTGGTAGAGGCTTGTTCGACCCATTGTGTTGGGCGTCTTCTAGATGGCCTTTGTGTACCTGCCCCTTCACCTGGCCTTGTTCTAGTTGTCCTTCCGTGTAGCCCTTCAACCGGTGACACCTCCTTCATTTGGCCTTCGGTGTAGTACTTTTGGTGGTGGTACTTGTGGTGCCCTTGCAGTGATTCTTCCGGGTGGCTCTGTGATGATCCTTGAGGTGGCTCTGTGATGATCCTTGAGGTGGCTCCGTGATGGCCCTTCGGTTGGCGGTTGAGTTCGAACTTGCTTTCTTCGAACTGAGAAAGAGGCGAAAAGATACCATAAATATAATATCGAGACATATAATAATAAAAACTGAATACAAATTGATTGAATTTAGCAGGTATTTCTTTCGCTGCTGAAGAAGTCCGACCAGCCGTGCCGTGATGCTTTTGGGTCAATCCTTCAGGCTGGCCGTGATGCCGCTTGGGTCAATCCTTCAGTGGCCGTGATCTTGCCACTTGGGCCAATCCTTTACCGGCTGTGTTCTACCTTGCCTTCTTCGAACAGGCTGTTGGTTTCATGACTTGCGAGGTTCTTCTTGTGACCTAACAAACACATTACATACAAGGCCAAATAGGATATCATTATGTACATTTTTATGATAAACGACAAGAAAGCAACATAAACATAAAATAAATTTCATGACTTACCGGGGTTCTACTTGTTGAGCGAAGAACAGTCGACTCACTTGGCCCTCTTTGTGTGCATTTCTCCAACTTTGTCTCTTCACTAGGCCCTTCACCTTGCCTCAACCGTTGTTGCTTCCTCAATTGACAACCTTTAATATTGTGGCCTGTTAGGCGACAATAAGAGCACGTGATCTTTGCACCCTCCCGCTCATTCTTTGCTGACCCGAGACCTCTCCCTCCGCCATTCTTCGTCTTCGTTTTGTCCTTCCAATTGTCTTCTTGGTGGCAAGGTAGAGGTGCTTCACGATCCGTGGGCTCCCAAAACTTGCTACTTCTAATTGGCTGCATCATGAACTGATAGGAAGCAAGATACTTTGATTTATGGTACCAATCATCGATGTAATCATCTATATTGTCGCCCTTCAACTGGATGGCACATATGGCATGTGCACATGGAATTCCACTTACTTGCCATGATCTACATGAACACTTCCTACTTCCTAGATTGACAACATACTTATCGCACCCTTCATTATCTCATATCCGTCATCTCCATTCCAAATGGGATGACAATGCGTCTGCAGCCAAGTTGTCATCCAATTTCTTCACAATCCTAGGACCATATTGTCTTGTCCACTTTGCAGCCTCATCTCTTTGTTTCGCAGCCGAGTCATAACCGCAACTCGTATATCTTCAAGCATTGAGATGACTGGTTTGCATCTGGCATCTATTATCTTCGAATTAAATACTTCACAAATGTTGTTGTCGACGTTATCGCACTTGAACTCCTCTTTGAAGAATGCCTGCACCAATGCTTCGGTTCTAGTTGAAATAGGGTAGCACAACCTTCCTTTGTCAAGCTGAAACTGCAGTCCTTCTTTGGCTATTCTAAAGTCAGCCATGTTTGCACTCTTTGCTAATTGCCAAAATTGCAATTGCAGCTTATCCCTTTATAGTTCTTTGCCCAATTTCCGTATATGTGCGCGCACACATTCGATGTTCAGCATGGGGCAACAACTCGGCTACTGCTTAGGAACCAATCCGCAATAATTCAAAGTAAGAAATATTATAGCAAATTACATGTTCATATTACAAAGCAAAGCAAAGCAAACTATTGACTAAACTTTTCAAAAAGCAAGCATTACCTTACATTTGGTCACTCGTGAATGCCCACCCTTCCCGTTTGTTATCTCAAGTCGGCCATCAGATTTTTCAAGAACCAAGACCAATTGTCCTTGTTCTCAATCTTTACAATAGCCCAAGCTAGTGGGAACATTTGGTTATTCGCATCTCTTCCAATCGCTGCCAACAATTCTCCCTTGCACAAGCCCTTCAAGAAACAGCAGTCCAATCCTATAATCCGTCTACAACCAGCTAAAAAACCTCGTCTCCGCATGCATCAAAGCACACATAGAACTTATCGAACTTGGTCCCATGATCAGGAAGTGGTCTCTCAATCACCTCTACATACACTCTACTTGTAGGGTTTGCAGCCTACACTCCCAAGCATACTCCCACCTGCCCATATTCCTTAGCATCTTGACCAATAAGTACCTTTATCACCTTTTGCTTTGCTCTTTTTGCACTGATTCCTAGATACATTGATGCCTACACGCTCCTTCACCAGCATCCTAAAGTTAGCAAGTTTCAAGTTGGGCATCACCTTGATCGAGATCGAAGAAGTGCTTCGACAACCATGAACTTGTTACCCTTTTGTTTTGAAAATTAATGGAACAAGTGTGTTCCTCTTGGTAGGCTCTAATCGAAAAGACCCACTCTTCTTAACAAACGCACCGTAAATCTTCCATGGACAGTTTTTGCTGCGAACACCTAGCTCTTACAAATTTCTTGGTATTTCTAATGAAATCAATATTTCTTTGTGCAGCAATGGAAGAACTCAGTATAGCTTCCTAAATTGTATCGCATCATGGAATTTCATACCTCTTGACAAAGTAGGAGATGCAACAGATGGATCATAGGAAGGAAACTTACTTTTCCTTCTACGCACGGCTCGTTGATCTTCTTCAACTTCGTCTGGGAAGTTGCGGTGTCGATGCTTTCTTCATAATCTGTCTCCCGAGGACCCTTGCCGGCAACACCAACATGCGGGGCCTTCGTCTGTTTGGATGAACAGCTACATGCAAAGTTGCAAATCTATCGACAAAAAGTCCCTTTGTTTTTCCTTGATATGTAAGCTCCTCATCGTCGGCGTCACTTAAGATTAACAAATTTTCAGCTTCGACCAACCCTTCATCGTCATCGTCACCCTCACTTTGGATTCAGCTACTTCCCAATCTAATTCGGTGATGGTGACATCACCCATGTCACACAATCGCTCTCAGTGAACAGCATCTGCGCCCCTCTCCTCCCCATCCTGTCCATCATGACCTACTTCATCTCCTCCTTCTCCTACTTCGGTGGTATACGTGTCATCATGTTCGTCCTCACTATTGTTTTCAACAAACACTTTCGCCTCTTCGCCATGAAGATAATGATATAAGACATCCCTAAAACCATTATCATCTTCCAAAACTCTCAAACCATCTCTCAAGCCTTTCCCGGGAACACGAAGTCTGGTAACTTTTGTACTCTACAAGGCAAAAATGTCACTATATCCCTAACAAATCCAATATAAGATGCCTTCTTTATATCTACAAAGATAGTACCCTCATTCCCCCTCATACTCCCACTCATCCTCCCCAATCACAAAATCTCCACCGTAGTAAACGATGACAACAACATAGTCTTTATGCGCCATTTACGCAACAAAAAGAGGACAAATATACAATTAACTATTTTGGGACCACATTCACAAAGAACAGACAATTGCAAGTGGAGGTCCCCACACTCTTTATTAAAGAAAAGAAAAGAAAAGAAGAAGAGAGAGGAAGATGCGGTCTCGTCGACATTTGCGGCTTGAAAACAACGGCCTCGGGACAAGGACAAATAAAAATTAAGATGGGACCCGACAAACTGCTTTGATTATGCCGTCGCATTTCTTTAAAATATGGAGAGATTCCTCAGCATGGGTCCTCAACAATGCAATTTATTAAACAAATATCCAGAAGTCCCCATCCCCACAACCTTCGATTCTCACATGTGCAAAGTCCAATACTCGAACCCTAACAATCACCAATCATCGCACATTTCACATCCGACCACTACAAATTACTTTCGCACATCACAATTCAACACCTGAATGAATCACATCACGGTGGATGAGGCGACGTCGAGCCCACACCGAGCCCTAATTTCCCCCCTCGAGCCCTACACCGAGCCTATATTTCAATGCCGCTCCTAAACTGTCAATTTGAACCCCCAATAGGATTGTAGCACTACATCTCAGCCATTAAATCTCACATCAAGCCCGACCTTTCCCAGCCGGCCCCCAAATTTGAAGTCCGAGCCTAATAAACGAGTCGGAGCCCTAATTTCACCACGGGGAGAGGAAGAAGAGAAAAAACCTGAGCAAATCGACGGCGAAGCGATGACGGCGCTCGGCGACGGCGACCGACGACGCCGAGCCCGGCGACGGCGACCGACAAAGCGAGCGACGGCGGCGATCACCGCGAACGCGCGAGCGTGAACGGCGATGGATGGATGGAGAGGACGTCGGACCTACGTGAACCGACAAAATGTTAAATTCCAAATAAACGAACGACGTCGTTTTGTTTGGCCAAGTGCCACAGTGGATGGGGCGACGTCGTTTTCCTCCTCCACGTCGCTTTTTTAAAAAAAAATTGCCACATCGGTTAAGCTTGCCGGAAAATGCCACGTCTGCATTTTGGCCGGTTTTCGCGGATTGGCACTTAAGTGTTCCATTTTACTCCGATGATGGCACTTAAGTGTACCATTTTAAAGTTATGGCACTTAAGTGTCCCGGCGTGCCAAGTTATGGCACTCCAGGTGTCCCGACCTCTAAATGAAAGTATTGAGATGTATAGGGTATTCAATATATCACAAAAAACAAAGAATTCATGTGATTTGTACTGACTATCCATTTTTTTTTTTGGTCGAAAGAAAACGTATATTAGATCAAAAGGAAGTACAAGCAGAGACCAAAGCGTCCAAAGAGATAATGTCTGGAAAATAAAGGGAGGGAAAAGAAGCCGGTTGCTAACCGGGCCTTGATCCTGGGCTTTAGCGGCCCGGTCGGCTGCTAGGTTAGCTTCTCGGCGAACATGGTGGAGAGAGAGATTAGGGCATTGAGAAAACACGTCGCGTAGAATCGCGAAAAGATGGTGCTCCGTCCATGGCGGCCGCAACTTCTGCTGAACCATTTCCACGCAACAAGTGACTGTTGAAGATTCAAGTGAAGAAAGTGACCATCAATTTGACAAATTAACCAACAACTGGAAACATAAGTCCAGTCATCCCAAAGATCTTATTATTGGCGACATCAATGAAGGAATTCGCACAAGATCTAAAAGGCGCGAAAGAGTCTAGTCTTTGTGGCTCTTATTTCCGAAATAGAACCCAAAAGCATAGAAGAAACTTTATCTGATGAAAGCTGGATTGAAGCTATACAAGAAGAGCTCAGGCAATTTAGTATTAATGATGTCTGGGAATTAACTCCTAAACCGAAAGGTAAATCTGTTATTGGAGCTAAATGGGTTTTCAGGAACAAGATGAACGAGAAAGGAAAAGTCATAAGAAACAAGGCAAGACTCGTGGCTAATGGATAGACTATGACGAGACTTATGCACCAGTAGCAAGGTTAGAAGCAATTCGATTATTACTTGCTTTTGCTTGTTATAAGAATTTCAGGTTATTCCAAATGGATGTCAAAAGTGCCTTCCTAAATGGATTCATCCAAGAGGAAGTCTATGTGGAACAACCACCGGGTTTGAAGACCCAAAGAAACTGGACTCGGTATTCGAGACTCAAAAAGGCTTTATACGGCTTGAAACAAGCTCCTCGAGCTTGGTACGACAAAATTTGAGTAAGTTTTTAATTGAAAATGGATTTGTTAAAGGTAAAGTAGACACTACTCTTTTCATTAAAAGAGAAAGCAAGAGTTTTCTACTTGTTCAAATATATGTCGATGATATTATTTTTGGATCCTCTAATGAAAGTCTCAGGCAAGAAATTCTCTAAGATTATGCGGGATGAATTTGAAATGAGCATGATGGGTGAGTTAACCTTCTTTCTTGGACTTCAAGTAAAACAATTGAAGGAAGGAACTTTTATTTATCAAGAAAAATATGCTAATGATATTGTGAAGAAGTTTGGATTGGACAATTGCAAAAGGCTGATATACCAATGTCAAGCTCCGTGAAGATAGATAAAGATGAAGGAGGAAAGAAAGTTGACCAAAAAGTTATACGGGAGTATCATTGGTTCACTTCTTTATCTTACGCTTCTAGACTGATATTTTGTTTAGTGTTTGCATTTGTGCGATTTGAGCGGACCTAAAGAATCACATTTAAATGTTGCAAAGCGTATTATCAAATATATTGCATCAACTTGAAGCTTCGGTCTACGGTATCCTAAAAGGGAGACTTTACTCTTCTTGGATACTCGAGACGCAGACTTAGCCGGATGCGAGTTGATAGAAAGAGCACCTCGGGTACTGTCAACTACTTGGAGGTAGGGCGGTGTCTTGGTTTTCAAGAAAGCAAAGTACGGTAGCTCTCTCTACGAGAAGCGAGAATATGTAGCTCTTGGAAGTTGTTGTTCACAAATTCGTGGATAAAACAACAGCTAAGAGATTTCGGAATTGAAGATTCACGCACGAAGATTAAATGTGACAACACTAGCGCAATCAATCTCACCAAAAATCCAATTCTTCACTCAAGAGCAAAGCATATAGAGATTCGACATCACTTCATTAGAGATCATGTTCAAAATGGAGAAATTTCGATTCGGTTTGTTGACTCAAAGAACCAATGGGCGGATATATTTACAAAGCCTTTGGAGAAAAATCAATTTGAAATTATCCGTTCAAGACTCAACATTTTGAACTTTGAAGAAGTTAAAGTCTAGAGACTCTTAGACTCGGACTATAAGACTTTATTTGTAAGTTATTCTCTCTCTAATCTCATTTTGAAAAGGTACGTTGATCAACCGTGTTGATTATCTCAATCGCTATCTTTAATTGACGAAATTATTGCATCGTTTCTTTTAGAAAAAGAAGTTATTTTGATGTGACTATTTTTCGAAAAAGGCAATTATTTTTTTTAAAAAGGCATCTTTTCACTTACCATTACGACGGTTGGCATCCCCTCCTTACGACTGTCTTATATATAATCGGTTTCTCCTCGCTTAACTCCAAAAACCCTAAAAAGCACCAATCTTCCATTCATGGTTTCTTCTCTTGTTTAATCTTCGAAAAAGTCGTCATCTTTCTTGGGAAAGTCAAGCAATGAATCTTTCAAAGACTAAGAAAGATGTCATCTTCAAGAAAGTTTTCGAGGATCGCAAGCAAGGGACCACGGTGAATGAGTGAGGGCCTACGCACTTCGACCTCACTTGAAGAAGAAGTGTCTCCAAATCAGCAGAGAGCCCACAACATTCTCAGCAGCGTCATTCTCCTCCATCTAGTCCTCAAGATGTTGATCATCATCAAAATGAAGAAATCATTGAAGATGCAGACCTATAAGAGTTCAAAGGCCCTCCTTTATTTATAAGTCATGTATCGTGCTTTAAAAGGGACTGGTACTCCGTTGAACTATGTGGATGATTTTCTTAAGGACAAAGGATATGGAAATGAATATATCTTTTTGCGAAAAATGGAAAGTTTGGGAATTGCTCGTAAGGGTGTGGCAGAAGAATCCCTTGCGAATATCCCAAGTGACCCTCGTGATTGGGGAGTTAATCCGGTGGATGGAAATGATGATGACAAATTATACAGCGAATTTCAGCCAAGAATAGGAATTGCGGCGGAAAATCGAGGAAAAATGGGAGAGTTGTTTAGATCGAAGGAACAGATGGATCTATACTCAAAATTGCTTATGCGTGGGGTGATAAACCCTAGGAGTGTAGATTTTGACTTTCTGGATGCTGTAAATGTGAACTTAAGGGAAAAGTTTGGTCATCTTCAACTTGAGAAATTCTGCTCTAACTCCACAGAGGCCTATCCTCAACTATCTGCATATTTCTATTCAAATCTTAGTTTCTTGGATGCGAATAGATTCTCCTTCAAATGTCAAAGATCAAGACTTTGTTGTGGATATGGATATCTTTGGCAGATGTGTTAGGAGTTGAGAGAGGAAGGTATCAACGGATCAAAGTTTCTATTGCTCGTACTACTCACGGAACTTGTTAAAGACATGAGAACATAGGGAAAGATTTCCTATTCAAGGATGAGTCCATTTAACATCTTGCTACACAAAATTGTAATTAATTGCCTCAGACTGAAATCAACCTCCAAGACTGATGTCTCGAGTTCAGAGGCAAAGCTAATGTATGCCATCATCACTGGGAAAAGGTTTTCACTTCCTCACACTGTTATGTTCTATATGTATAGAGCTGTGATGAAGGACAGAGAACAACTTCCTTATCAGGTCTTGTAACAAAGTTATTCGAGACATCTTAACATTCAGCCTCCAAATTTTTGTGCTCGATCGTGCGATCATATGGTGGTAGGACTGAAAATGGTGACCAAGATGCGTCTGAAGGAACTAAGCAAGGCATTGGAGAAATTTAAGGAGAAGACTCAGTCAAATCTCATCAATTCTCTTAAAGGGAAAAAGGAAAGGGAAGGAGCCATTGGATGCTCCATCCAAGAGAAAAGAGCTCTCCTTGTTGAGGATGAAGATGATGAGGATAACATCAC